>NW_015170971.1:0-590 GCF_001447785.1 Gekko japonicus | reverse complement strand
TGCGATTTTCCCTGCGTCTACTCAATCCTCAAAAAACAGGATTGAGTAGACGCGGGGGAAATCGCACGAAGCTGCGGGGCAAAATGCGGCCGCGCAGCAGCTTGTGTGAAATTGACGCGTACCATCGGGCCAAAGGGAAGAGTGAGAGCGGAGCAGCGCTTGTGGGAAATCACCCCAACAAAACGGATCCGTTTTCCATTCTGCCATTTACCGGTCCGCCAACCTGTGTATGTGTGTGTGGGGGGATCCTATTTGCCTCGACAGGAGCACCTGCTTACCTTTGCTCGTATAGACCGTTCGGCTTCAAGTTCTTCCTCCAGCTCTTCAATCCGGGCCTGCCAGAAATACACAAGACTGAGAGATCAGAAGCAGTGATTGGCAATATTTGGGTCTGCCGTAGCTGGCTGCTAGCTGACCAGTCAGGCGAACGTTCCAGCTCCACTACACCTAGCCGTTAATGAGGGAAAGCCACAAGCCCTGAGAAGCAGGCTGACCTTATGTGACCCTTACCAGAGGACTGCGGGGGAACGGTCAATTCAAGCACGAGGAATCAAAGGGTACCGTTGTAGTATGAATGGGAATATAAAGAT
>NW_015170970.1:235208-239563 GCF_001447785.1 Gekko japonicus | reverse complement strand
AAAGAGGGAGGGAGGATGATGCAGTTTCTTGAATGATGAAGCCCCACCGAGGCCACGCGAAGCCTTGAATGAGTCCTCGATTCAAGCTTTCTGGCATCCCACTCCTTTGGGAGCCCTCCTCCTCCTCCTCCTCTCTGGAAAGACTTGCCTTCACCCTGGCAGCCTGCCAACCTCACTGCTCCCTCCTCCCCCTTCCCCATCTGCCATTGTTTCTCGTCGTTTTAGGAAACAGTGCGGAGAACAATTAGAAAAGATAACGAGGGAGAATTACATAATTACAGGCCGCCGGATCCAGAGCTTGGGGGGGGGATTTCCCCCCTACTCCCTCGCCCATTTGCAGCCACAGCCTCAGCCCAGTGTGCCAAGGACAGCGTAATTAGCAGAAAGTGAAGGCGCCCCAGCCCTACCCTGGCTACCCCTGCACAATGTTCCAACGGGTGCTTCCCGAGTGCTGCAGAAGGGGGAGTCAGCTCACACGGGTGGAGAGCGGCGTCAGGCCGAGATGAGTGAAGAGCGGCGTCAGGCCGAGGTGGGTGGAGAGCGGCGTCAGGCCGAGGTGAGTGGAGAGCGGCATCAGGCCGAGGTGAGTGGAGAGCGGCGTCGGGCCAAGCTGAGCCAATTCCACTAAGGGGGCCACCCCCCTTTAATATGTGCCAGGGCTATCCTCTTCAGCACCTGAATGACTGGTAGGCTTTTAGGGGAAAATATCAACAGGTGGATTTCCCTATTTCTGCAGCTACATGCTGGGGAGGGGGCGACTAGCATTAACCCTCTTGGGTTTCCACCTGCGGAAACCACAGAGCCCGTGTCCAAGAGAGGACTCCTCTCAAAGTGCGACAAGTGCAGGAATTTGGCGTAACAACGCTGGACTGGAACTGCAGTGCGGAGTCACTTTGCGCATGATGTGACCTCCAAGGTGGAATATATGGGTTTCCAATATAAAAGCCAGTCAAGGGACTCTGGATTCTGAACCAAGAACTTTGTGGCTAATGACGCTTTCTCTTTCCACCCCAATAGTGAGAATCGAGTCCAGTTGCACCTTGTTATCGTTGTTCAGTCACACAGTCGAGTCCAACTCTCCGTGACCCCACGGACCACATCACACCAGGCCCTCCTGTCCTCCACTGTCCCCCTGTCAGTCCTCCAAAGTTTGCTTAATTTCATGTCCGTTGCCTTGATAACACTGTCTAACCATCTCATCCTTTGCCGTCCCCTTCTTCTTTGACCTTCAACCTTTCCGAGCATCAGGGTCTTCTCCAGTGAGGGCTCCCTTCTCATTGGGTGGCCAAAGTAGTTGAGCTTCAGCTTCAGGATCTGGTCTTCCAGGAAACAGTCAGGGTTGATTTCCTTTAGGATTGACTGATTTGATCTCCTTGCAGTCCAGGGCAGTGTTCCCTCTAAGCTGAGTTAGTGTGAGCTAGCTCAAATTTTTTTAGCCTCCGGCTCACACATTTTTGTCTTAGCTCAGGAAGGATGGCTACAGAGCAAACTAATTTATGCAGTAGCCAAATCGCTCACTCACAATTTTAATGCCAGTAGCTCACAAAGTAGAATTTCTGCTCACAAGACTCGACAACTTAGAGGGAACATTGGTCCAGGGGAATCTCTTGTCTTCTCTTGTCTTCTCCAGCACCATAATTCAAAAGGATCTATTCTTCAGAACTCGGCCTTCATTATGGTCCAGCTCTTGCAGACATACATCACTACTGGGAATACCATCGCTTTGACCATACGGACTTTAGGTGTACCTTAGAGTGCAACAAGAGTTCCAGGGTCTAAGCTTTTGAGAGTCAACACTCCCTTTTTCGGATCAGGACCTCCACTCCCACTTGTGTCTGACAAAGGGAGTTTTGACTCTCGAAAGTGTAGACCCTGGAACTCTTTCGTTTATTTCATTTATTCCATTTATACCCCACAAGTGGACTCTTGTTGGTCTTTGAGGTTATCTTAACATTTTAGTATTAATACTTTATATTTGTTACTTGTTTTTATGTTGTTTTTACCTCATTTATTTGGTTTTACTGTTGAAAGTCGCCGCAAGAGCCTTTGGGTGAGTGGCAAATCCAACATCTAGTAAATAAATATGAGGTGCTACTGGACTTAAATCTAATTGCTCTACTGGAGACCAACGTGGCTGACCTCTGAAACAAGCTTCATGGAATGCCCCAACAGGAATTATCCTGCCGAATACGCCATCCTGACTAGAATTCCCCATGCCGAATAATGGACTTGTGTGCCTACTCCTTTTTACCCGTTGGCACTTCATTTGGAGGAGCTGCGGTGACTCAGTGGTCAAGACGCTGAACTGCAGGCTGGAAGGTTGGTAGTTCAGCAGTTCGAGACCCGAGTGCCGCGTGATGGAGTGAGCTCCCGTCTCTAGTCCCAGCTCCTGCCGACCTAGCAGTTCGAAAGCAAGAAATTGCAAGTAGATAAATAGGTACCGCTTCGGTGTCTAGTCATGCCGGCCACATGACCACAGAGAAGTCTTTGGACAGCGCTGGCTCTTCGGCTTGGAAACAGAGATGAGCACCGCCCCTTAGAGTCGGATTCGACTGGCTTTCGAGCAAGGGAAGTAAGGATTACATCATGCTTTAAGGATTGTATAATCCTGAATTTACGATATAGGTCCAACACTTTTTTGATCTTGGTTGCATCGATGACACTGTCTAACCATCTCATCCTTTGCCGTCCCCGTCTTCTTTGGTCTTCAGTCTTTCCCAGCATCAGGGTCTTCTCCAGGGAGTGCTCCCTTCTCATTGCGTGGCCAAAGTATTTGAGCTTCAGCTTCAGGATCTGGCCTTCCAGGAAACAGTCAAGGTTATTTTCCTTTAGGGTTGACTGAGTCGATCTCCTTGCAGTCCAAGGGACCCTCAAGAGTCTTCTCCAGCACCATAGTTCAAAAGGATCTATTCTTCAGTACTCGGCCTTCATTATGGTCCAGCTCTCGCAGACATACATCACTACTGGGAATACCATCGCTTTGACCATACGGACTTTAGGTGTACCTTAGAGTGCAACAAGAGTTCCAGGGTCTAAGCTTTTGAGAGTCAACACTCCCTTTTTCGGATCAGGACCTCCACTCCCACTTGTGTCTGACAAAGGGAGTTTTGACTCTCGAAAGCGTAGACCCTGGAACTCTTTCGTTTATTTCATTTATTCCATTTGTACCCCACAAGTAGTCTCTTGTTGGTCTTTGAGGTTATCTTAACATCATTTTAGCACCCGAGTGCTGCATGATGGAGTGAGCTCTTGTCTCTGGCCCCAGCTCCAGCCAACCTAGCAGTTCGAAAGCAAGAAATTGCAAGTAGATAAATAGGTACCGCTTCGGTGTCTAGTCATGCCGGCCACATGACCACGGAGAAGTCTTTGGACAGCGCTGGCTCTTCAGCTTGGAAACAGAGATGAGCACCGCCCCCTAGAGCCCGATTCGACTGGCTTTCAAGCAAGGGAAACCTTCACCTTTACCTTACACCAGTCCTATACAGAACCACGAACAATTCTGCCCCTGTCAACTATTTTTTAAGGGGGGAGAAGATGCATAAATGTCCCTTCGAAACAAACCAGCCAAATATTTTTAAAATGACTCTATGCACGAATTTGAAGACTCAGAAATCAGAAAATTCAACCCTTGCAAAAAAAAGTGCATATCTGCTTTTCTGGAAAAATACCACCAATGCACGACATCGCTTGTCAGCAGGATGGAAAACACAGGGGTTTACCCATTCTGAGCCGGGGGAGCAAGACCGAAACGGCTCTCCAGTGTAGCCTGCCACGGAGAACCTGGCACAGACGAGGGGAAGCCTCGCTGACATTTCGAGTCCAGCCCATCTGCCGCCAGCAGTCCAAACAAGGCCAGCTTTGAACGGGCTCGGCAAGTCCCCGGAGAGGTTTCCACAATCCTACCTGCCGGGGAGGATAAGGGAAGCGGCGTGCCGGCCACAGGCAGCCCGTCTGTCAGGCGTCACCCGAGTGCCTCTCGAAAGGATTTGATAGCAGCCGTACATGCCGTAACAAATCTAGGGCAACCTCAGGACTCCGCGGCTGCTGTCACTGACTGTGCAAGACTTCCTGGCGACAGCGACAGCTAGCAGGCAGGGAGATCTGCCGCTGAGGCCGGCGTGGATCCCACTCCAGGGAAGGGACCAAAGGGAATGCCCCTGTCACGGATTCCGAAACCGAGCTGACCACTGAAGGGAGGTAATGTAATGCAGAATGGGGGCGAACCCAGAATGAAAAGAAAGTTGAGCTCGATTTTAGTACAGAATGAGGAGGAGGAGGAGGAGAAGAAGAAGAAAAAGAAGAGGAGGAGGAGGAGATTGGATTTATACCCCGCCCTTCACTCAGAGTCTCAGAGC
>NW_015170970.1:226432-235171 GCF_001447785.1 Gekko japonicus | reverse complement strand
GGCGCAAGGACGCGCCGGCGATCAGACTCCCGGTTTGTGGTGCACCAGTGCGATGAACCACCTCGGTAGGTGGTTCCAACTTGATGCGGCTTATCGCTTGGATGGGCCAGTTCGGGGACGGAAGCACTACGCTTCCCAGATGTTGTGGTGTGATCGCGGCCATTTGATCCGCCCCGAACTGTCCTGCTCCCGGCCCAAATTCCCTCGTGTGAACGGGACCAAAATAGATTTTTTGCTTACAAGACTCCACAGTTTAGAGGGAACATTGCCTGTGAGGTAGGTGGGGCTGAGAGAGCTCTTTCCAGGACTGTCCTTGAGAGAACAGCTCTGAGAGAACTATGCCTTGCCCAAGGTCATCCAGCCAGGTGCAAGTGGAGGAGTGGGGAATCAAACCCGGTTCTCCCAGATTAGAATCTGCACACTTAACCACAACAGCAAAATGACGTAAAAAGAAGACTGAATTCGATCGTAGTGCAGAATTGCTTGGAGGACACAGTGGTGAACACAGATTAAAAGCAGAGTGTGGAAAGGGCCTGAGAAGGTCTTTCGCATCATCCACTGTCTGGTCCTTTCAACTGGAGATGCCGGGGATTGAACCTGAGGCCTTCTGCAGGCCAAGCACCTGCTCTACCAATAAGCCACGGCCCCACCCTTGAAAGGAATTCTCACATGTAGCTGCCTTCAAAATCCATAGCTGTCTACTCAAACTGGTGGCAGCTCTTCAGGGTCTCAGTTAGAGGTCTTTTACATCCCCCACTGCTTGGTCCTTTGTAACTGGAGATGTCGGGCATTGAACTTGGGCGCTTCCATATGCAAACATACGCTCAACTACTAAAATGTGGCTCCTCCCCTGAATGGAAGTCTCAGTGGCAGAGCATCTGCTTGGCATGTAGAAGGTTCAGCCCTTGGCATCTCAACCTAAAAGGACCGGGCAGGAGGTGATGGGAAAGATATCTGCCGAAGACCCTGGAGAGCCGCTGCCGGTCTGAGTAGACACTAATGACCTTGTTGGACCAAGGGGCTGATTCGGGATAAGGCAGCTACGTGTGAGAGTTCCATTCAGGGGAGGGGCCGTGGCTCAGTGGCAGAAGGTCCCAGGTTCAATCCCCAGCATCCCCAGTTAAAAGGACCAGGCAGGAAGTGATGTCAAAGACCTCTCCCTGAGACCCGGGAGAGCCATGAAGTGGGGCTGTAGCTCAGTGGCAGAGCATCTGCTTGGCATGCAGAAGGTCCCAGGTTCAATCCCCGGATCTCCAGTGAAAAAGACCAGACAGGAGGCGATGGGAAAGACCTCCGCCTGAGACCCTGGAAAGCCACTACCGGTCTGAGTAGACAATACGGACCTTGATGGACCGAGGGTCTGATTCAATATAAGGCACTTCACGTGTCCGTGTATTCATGGGCTCGACACTGTGAGGACTGAGAAGGAGGGGTCATGGTGTTGTCTCCATTGCCACCTGGACAACAACGCAGAAGGCTGCCGGTGGATCGATTCCAGCAAACATAACATGGGATCGGTGGCCGTGTTAAAGCTCGCTTGCCGCATCAGCGGTCCAGAAACTTCAGCCCTGCCGATGTTCCCGCCCACCGACATCCTCAGACTCGCGAGTGGCAAATGTGAGAAAGAGAGGAATACATGCACAGACATGCAAATCCATGTTCCTTCCCTTGGTGGCAAGAGGGCCGAAAAGAGCCGAAGGTCCCGCCTCTTTTTCGTGCCCCTCGCCGTGATAAGCGCCACTCGGCGGGTGCAACTTATTCCTGGAACCCTCGACAGCAGCCACGACGAAAACACAGCAAAGGGGGGGGGGAATACACAGTTTTTGAATCCTGGACAGTGCAAGCCGGTTTCCATGGCAACCTTTGGTACGTACAGTGGCTGAAAACCCAGGCCTGTTTTCATCACTGCTCGCATTCGCCGATGAAAGTCGAGGCCGCGGTCCGTGCGCCCGGCCCACAGATCAACGCCCTGACAGAACAGACAGAGCCGAGTGCCCACACGGCTCAGAACGCTGAGCGCTTCTTCCTCCCCCCCAAAACAAGGCCTCAGAGGTGACGGCGGCGTCAGGAGTTAAAGCCGGCTGATCAGACGTTCTCGACTGGAAGAGGAGATTGCAACGTGCACAGGGCGTGTTTGCTGAGTCTCTCGCTTCAGCCTCTGCCGCGATTCTCTTTCTCAAAGAAGAAAAACCTCCGGGCCTGGGGATTTCCTGAAATTCCAGCTGATTTGTTCTGAAATATACTGGGTTCGACACGCGTTAGTGATCATAAGAACATAAGAACATAAGAGATGCCAATGTTGGATCAGGCCAAAGGCCAGTCCAACACTCTGTATCACACAGTGGCCAAAAATACCAGGTGCCATCAGGAGGTCCACCAGTGGGGACAGGACATTAGAAGCCCTCCCACTGTTGACCCCCCAAGAACCAAGAAGACAGAGCATCCCTTGCCCCAGAGTCCCTATCTATACCTTGTGGCTAGTAGCCACTGATGGACCTCAGTTCACGCTTTATTGTGATTTCAGCTTAACTCTAAGACAACTAGTAGGACCGCAGCCCTGCTTAAATTCACACTCAACACCACTACCACCCCACACACACTACCCATGATAGGTTATTCACATTAGCGCTCCTGGGCAATAGGTTCGTCCCAGGATCGTAGCAGGCTATTGTTCTGTGGCTCCAAGCTGGGTCTGACGATAGTAGGCTCAGTACACTACAAGTTCCCCTGGAGAAAATGGCAACTAGGAAAGGTGGACTCTATGGCACTGTACCCTGCGGAGGACTCCCACCTCCCAAACCCTGCTCTCCCCAAAGGGTTGCCAACTCCAAACTTGGGAATACCTGGAGATCTCAGAGATGGGGGTTAGGGAGGGGAGGGACCTTGCCATGCAGTCTTAAGAACAGACGAACAGAAGAGAAGCCAATGCTGGATCAGGCCAATGCCCCATCCCATCCAACACTGTGTCACACAGTGGCCAAAAAATACCAGGGGCCATCAGGAGGCCCACCTCCCAAAGCAGCTGCTTTCTCTAGGAGAAGTAGAATCAGTGTTCTAAATAAATAAATAAGCAATCTGTTTAGTTCGGAGATCAGTTAGAATTCCAGGAAATCTCCAGCCTCCGCCTTTAGATTAGTAACCTGTCAAGGGGGGGGGGGGGTTGAAGGTCTTGGCCCCACCCCCGTACTCACACACCTGGACGGGAGTAAGACGATTCCGAGATGTATTGCCGGCAATCTCCCAGGCTCGAAGCAGGAGCACCAGAAAGACCGCCCTCACAAGGAGGGGGACCAGATGTCAGGGAAATATAAGGACATAAGGAAAGTCAATGTTGGATCAGGCCAGTGGCCCATCCAGTCCAACACTCTGTGTCACACAGTGGCCAAAAATACCAGGGGCCATCAGGAGGTCCACCAGTGGGGCCAGGACACTAGAAGCCCCCTCGTTGCCCCC
Organism: Gekko japonicus; assembly: GCF_001447785.1. Classification (NCBI taxonomy): domain Eukaryota; kingdom Metazoa; phylum Chordata; class Lepidosauria; order Squamata; family Gekkonidae; genus Gekko; species Gekko japonicus. The sequence continues at coordinate 231,718 of NW_015170970.1, read as the reverse complement.
CAAGCACCAAGAATACAGAGCATCCCTTGCCCCAGACCAAGAGTTTCTATCTATAAAAATATAAGAGAAGCCAATGTTGGATCAGGCCAGTGGCCAGTCCAACACTCTGTCACACAATGGCCAAAAATACCAAGTGCCATCAGGAGGTCCAGCAGTGGGGCCAGGACACTAGAAGCCCTCCCACTGCTGCCCTCCCCCCAACACCAAGAATACAGAGCATCACTTGCCCCAGACCAAGAGTTCCTATCTATAAAAATATAAGAGAAGCCAATGTTGGATCAGGCCAGTGGCCAGTCCAACACTCTGTCACACAATGGCCCAAAAAACCAAGTGCCATCAGGAGGTCCAGCAGTGGGGCCAGGACACTAGAAGCCCTCCCACTGTTGCCCTCCCCCCAACACCAAGAATACAGAGCATCACTTGCCCCGGACGGAGAGTTCCTATCTATACCTTGTGGCTAATAGCCACTGATGGACCTCTGCTCCATATAAGAACATAAGGGAAGCCAATGCTGGATCAGGCCAGTGGCCCATCCAGTCCAACACTCTGTGTTACACGGTGGCCAAGAATACCAGGTGCCATCAGGAGGTCCACCAGTGGGACCAGGACCTGGCCTTCTCCAGCAGGACTCTTCTGATGTTCTCATGAAGGCCTCAGCCTCTCTGCCCTGTTGTTGGCCCTGCAGAGGAATTGTCTGTCCACTGGGTGAGACAGGAGGCTGGACTAGATGGACTCTCACTTGTCTGATCCAGCAGGGCTCTTCTGGTGTTCTCCTGTTGTTTCCCCTTCAGCCTGTCAACTCCCGAATGCTCCAGGGAACACAGGAACATAACATTATGACAGCTAACCACCGTCTCTAAACCACAAAAGCAAACTCTTCTCTCTCCCCCCTCCTCCCCGAAAGCCAAGGCAGTCAAGCTTTGCCGGGCGCTCCTGTCTCCGAACTAACCAGCTTGAAACTACCTAAAAGGCTCTGACAGGTAATTTCTACCATGAGAGAGGACAGCAATTTCATTGTCCAGGGGAAAGATATCCAACGGGATCGGAAAACACTTACGCCTGCGAAGCAGGGGTTTAATGCGATAACAATCCCAAGCAGGCCGCAGTAAGTAATCTTCTCAGTGGCACCTTTCTTCCCCTTCCAGATGCAAGCAGAGGTTTACATCTCTTGGCTTTTTTAAAAAGGGGGAGGGGGGGACATGAAAATCCAAAGATTTTTTTTCAAAAGCGGAGAAACCCCGGTGGAATGAATCAGAGATCTCACCCATGAAGGATGATTATGCATCACTCTAGGATTGGCACGGACCCGCCGGCCTCTTTCACTTCTCTCGCGCACCACCCTGTGAGTTACGGCCTTTCCCACATGCAGCTCAGGACAAATCATGATGTTTATTTGTGGAGGTGAGCTGGGATTGCCTGAACACCATTTCGGCTGAGAACCCCAAAAGGGACAGAGAGAGGGAGCAAAGGGCTGATAAACTCGGGGCGGGGGAACATAAGAACATAAGAGATGCCAATCTGATCCATACACATTAAGAGACCTGTTATTCTACGAGGACGCCCAGTTAATGGTTCAGGAATCTCCATCTACGGCTGTCTTTGCAGCCATATCATGGAAACCTCTCAGGGCCAAGATCCACAAACCACTCCAAGCGTTCTGTGGCCTTTATATTTAAGAGATTTCCCCCCCAACGATTTACCCACTTCTCTCCTTGCAAAGTGAAAAACTTTCACAATTGCTCAGTCATTATTAACATAGCTGACAACCGCTCTCTCTCTCCATCTTCCTAGTGAATTGTCGATTTGGAAAATTACAGGTTCTCTCTTTTCCTCCAGGTGAGCCATTTGAAGATTTTCCACCTTCAGGGCACAGGAGCTACCTGGCTCGTCTACCATCTCTCCAGGTGATTTTGACTCTGCCCTTCCCCCCGCCAAGAGCTCAGGGCATTGTACGTGGTTCTCTCTCACTTATCTTCTCCATGGCCCATCGCCACGCTGAGAGCAGCAAGAGAAAAATGAAGGGGGAAAATGCAGCCAGCTTCTGTGCCAACCCCTCACTTAGAATCATAGAATGTTAGAGTTGGAAGGGACCTTGCAGGTCATCTAGTCCAACCCCTGCACTCTGCAGGAGTGTAGCCAAAAGAGAGCCCTACAACATATCCAAAAGATGGTCGTCCAGCCTCCGCTTGAAAACATCCAGTGAAGGAGCATTCACCACCTCCCAAGGCAGTCTGTTCCACTGCTCAACCACTCTTACACTTAGGAAGTTTCTCCTGATACTTAGCCGGTAACGACTCCTTTGTAATTTCCACCCGTTAGACCTAGTCTTGCAATCTGGAGAAAGTCTTGCAATCTGCTCCATCTTCTACATGACAGCCCTTCAGATACTTGAAGACTGCAATCATGTCCCCTCTAAGCCTTCTCTTTCCCAGGCTAAACAGACCCAACTCTTTCAGCCTTTCCTCGTAAGACTTGGATTCCAACCCTCTCACCCTCCTGGTTGCCCTCTTCTGGACACGCTCGAGCTTGTCAACATCCTTCCTGAAATGTGATGCCCAAAACTGGACACAGGACTCCAGGGTAAGGCCTGACCATACAACCCGGAACTGACAATGGTTCGTTGTAGGAATCGCTGGAAACTCTATGGTACCTGGAAGTGACGTGGAGATGTCACACATGTACACACCCATGACCGCATCTCCCAACCCTGTTACTAGTAGCCAGGCTTGGCAACTCACAAAAGCTCCTACCCTGCCACAAATTTCCTTAGATCAAGATTTTTAGTCACGTTAGTCTGTCTGTAGCAGCAGAAAAGAGCAAGAGTCCAGGAGCATCATAAAGACAGACAAAATATGGCAGGGGAGGAGCTTTCGGGAGTCACGGCTCCCTTTTTGAAAGGAGTAGCAAACGCCCAAGAAGATAGAGTTAAAATCCAAGAAGACCTGAATACTCTGAAGAAGTGGGCAGTTGCAAACGGGATGCAATTCAAGAAAGATAAATGCACAATATTACATCTGGGCCACAAAAATGTCAAGCACAAATACTGAATGGCAGATACGTTTCTGGGGAGCAGTGTATGCCAAAGAGATCTTGGGGTAAGGGTGGACTGTAAACTAAGTATGAGCAGTCAGTGTGATGCGGTGGCAAAAAAGGCAAATCCAGTCTTGGGTTGTATTAAAAGGGCCACAGCATCGAAATCGCAGGAGGTCCTAGCTCCTCTGTATAGTGCCTTGATCAGGCTGCACCTGGAGTCCTGTGTGCAGTTCTGAAGGCCTCACTTCAAAAGGGATGTGTGCAAAATCGAGAGGGTGCAGAAGAGAGTGGCGAGAATGATCAGGGGTCTGGAGACAGAGCCCTACGAGGAAAGGCTGAGGGCCCTGTGAATGTTTAGTTTGGAGAAGAGGAGACTGGGGGGGGGACCTGATTGCTCTCTTTAAATATCTGAAAGGCTGTCATTTGGAGAAGGGCAAGGAGCTGTTTCCATTGGCAGCAGAAGACAGGACCTGAAGCAATGGGTTTAAATTACATGCAGAAAGGTATCGGATGGATATTAAGGAAAAGGTTTTTACGGTCAGAGTGGTTCAAAGGTAGAATCAGCTCCCTAGGGAGGTGGTTAGCTCCCCTTCACTGACACCTTTCAAGAAGAGGCTGGATGAATATTTGTCAGAGATGATTGAGGCTGGTCCTGCATTGGGCAGGGGGTTGGACTAGATCAGGCGTGTCGAACTCATTTGTTATGAGGGCCAGATCCGACATAAATGAGACCTGGTTGGGGCAGGCCATGTGTGTCACAAAGTGTAATGCCAGGTAGCGGAGATATAAACTTTATAAAGGACACAAACACAGAGGTGTTTTTTTTACTTAAAATAAAAACATGCTTAAAACATTAGCACTCTTGCAATATTGTGTTTATTTAACAGTGCCTGAGAACTGACACCTCTTGCTCTGAATTATTGCATCAAAATGTCTGTGCTGTTGCAATCTTGAGTATGCTGTTCAGGTGTGTATCTGTAAGCTTCAAACCTGGAAGTAGCAGAACTGGAAGAAGAAGCAGAAGATAGCCAGTTCCACTGCGGGCCTGATAGAAGACCTCTGGGGGCTTGATCCGGCCCCTGGGCCGCATGTTTGACACCCCTTGGCTAGATGATCTGTATGGCCCCTTCCAACTCTATGATTCTTTGGATACCTTCTTCATTGACTTGCGAAAGCTCATCCCCTGCCACGTATTTTGTCAGCCTTGAAGATGCTACCCGTCTCTTGCTCTTTTCTGCTACATTTTTTTTTTAAGTCTTTAAGGTGCTACCGGACGCTTGCTCGTTTCTATAGCCAGACAGAGCGTGCGCATTAATTCTTTGCAAAGGAATCCGGTGGTGTGCATGCCCGTGCGAATCAGATGTCAGATGCTTTACATTCCGCACCGGTTCCGTTTTGGCGGCCTCTCCCTTTCTCGCTTGACTCTTCCCAATTACCTGCACCGCAGCCCTCGGAGAGACAAGGAAAGCGGGAGATAACCTTGAAGTTCCGCCAAGCTGGGAAAGGGAGAAAATAACCTTTAATAAAAATGGAAATGTTTTTAAAAGAGCAAGAGGGAAAAAAAAAACGGGGGGCAGGAGGTGAGGGTTTCCATCCTGCCTGCGAATAACCGAGCTGAGCATTTATCCTCCCGTTAAAATATAAATTGAACGAGAGCCTCTTTTATCATGCTGATGATCAACAATGAATGGCTCCCTTCGCAAGTGCTAATGGCTAGAACAATTTGCAGGAATCGGAAGTTGCTCGCCTTTCTGGGGTCATTCTCCCCAACCATCGCCAGGGCCAAATGGATGCCTCGATGCTTCAAAAGCGGTGGTGGGGGAAAGCATACAAGGCACTTTCACACATGCTAAATAATGCAGTTTCTTTGTCTGTCTTTCTTCCTGATGAGTACTGTGTGTGAGAGAGAGAGAGACAGAGAGAGAGAGAGAGTGCGCCCTTGCGTGCCTGGAGGTCGTGGAGACTTCTGGCGACCCCTAGTGGGGCATGGATATTTCAGAGGTGGCTTGCTATTGCCTGCCTCTGCATCCCGGCCGTGGTATTCCTTGGAGGTCTCCCTTCGTTCCACTGACTTGCCACGGTTGGCCCTGCTTATCTGCCAAGATCTGATGAGACAGGAATTGCCTGAGCAATCGTAAGAACAGAAGAGAAGCCAATGTTGGATCAGGCCAATGGCCCATCTAGTCCAACAATCTGTGTCACACAGTGGCCAAAAATACCAGTGCCATCAGGGGGTCCACCAGTGGGGCCAGG
>NW_015170970.1:206985-225923 GCF_001447785.1 Gekko japonicus | reverse complement strand
CAGAGTGGTTGTTGTTGTTTAATATGTTGTTGAAGGCTTTTGTGGCCGGAGTTCATTAGATGTAGAGCATTTTGTGTTTTTCAGGACAGGAAACCATGCCCTGTTTATTTTTAAACTCTCTTCTTTCCTGTTGAAATTGTGTTTATGTTAATAAACTTCAATGGCTTCCCTGTGTAATCTGACATGGTAATTGGATGTGTTGTCCAGCCTTTCAGTGTCTTGGAATAAGATACTATGTCCTGTTAGAGTTGGGCTATGTTCAGCAACTGCTGATTTTTCGGGTTGGCCACGTCTGCAATGTCTTTCATGTTCTTTTATTCTTGTCTGAATGCGGCGTTGTACACAAAATGCTCTACGTCTCACAACAGCGCTACAGGTAAGATTAGAATTTCGACAGCCAATCCATATGCAAAAGAACCTCCTCAGGAAAGCTCCTCCATTAGCATGTCACAGCCTGGGGAACTCCAACAAGATCATGACTCAGCCCTACCCCGCCTTCCTGAGTAGATATAAATTACCTGCCTACTAATTTTTCTTCTTCTCGCCTTGACACAGAGGGTACTCCCTCTTTCTGTGTTATACCTCTGAGGATGCCAGTTAAAGCTGCTGGCGAAACGTCAGGTTCTACAATGCCAAGACCACGGCCATACAGCCCGGAATATCTACAACAACTTATCATCATCATCACTACTACTACTACTACCCCTGTTCCTCCCCAAAGGGTACCCAGAGCAACTCACTTTCTCCTCCTCTCCTCCATTTTATCCTCACAACAACCCTATGAGGTAGGTTTGGCTGAAAATATCTGACTGGCCCAAGGTCACCAAGTGAGTTTCCACAGTAGAGTGGGGATTTGAACGTTCTCCCAGATTCTAGTCTGACAATGAAGAAGAAGAGGAGGAGGAGGAGGAGGAGGAGGAGATTGGATTTATACCCCGCCCTTCACTACCCAAAGGTGTCTCAGAGCAGCTTACAAACTCCTTTCCCTTCCCCCTCCCCACAACAGACACCCTGTGAGGCAGGTGGGGCTGAGAGAGCTCTTGACAGAAACTGCTCTTTTTCAAGAACAGCTCTTATCAGAACTACAGCTTGCCCAAGGTCATCCAGCCTGGTGCAACTGGAGGAGTGGGGAATAAAACCCGGTTCTCCCAGATTAGAGTCTGCACACTTCACCACTCTCACCAAACTGGCATCTAACCACTACAGTATGCTGGCTCTCCTCCAATGAAGTCCACAAACAGGTATTCTAGGAGGGGGTTCAACGTCCCATGTAAATTTGTACTGCTACTCACGTCACCGCCCATACCCCAAAGTGGAAACCCATTTAAAGGGATCAACTTGTGTTAATGAAAGGGCAGGAGAAAGGGTTGCCAACTCCAGGTTGGGAAACACCTGGACATCTAGGGGGTGGAGTTTCGGGAGGGGAAAGACCTCGGCAGGATAAAATGACAAAGAGTTCAACCTCCAAAGTAGCTATTTTCTCCAGGGGAAATGATCCCTGCAGTCTGGGGAGCCGCTGTAATTTTCAAAGCGCTCCAGGACACTCCGGGGGTTTGGATGTCCCAAGTTAAGGTGGATTCAAGACCTGGAGGTGACCATTTTCCGCTAAATTTTAGTCGGGTTACTGAAGCCCAACTGGCAAATTTGAATACTAGAATTACCCAAAAGGAGGAGATTGCTGATATTAAGATCAAAAATAAATGGAATAAACTAATAAATACCTAAGTTGAAATCGAAACACTTGTTAACATGCCTACAGTTAATGCTAATTTGTTTTTGTGTCGTTATTGTCTATATATGAAAGCTATATCCACAACTCTACATGATAAATTGTATGCAAAGTTATTGAAATCTGTTCATAGTAATGTTACTGAAATCTGTTTATGAAAAAATTAATAAAAAGAATTTACTTTAAAAAATGGAATAACGTACTTAATGCGGAACGTATTGCACGAACGTATTCGGCGGAGGGCATGGCACTCTTTTCTAGGATTATAAATTCTCTGCTGGACAGTGATATTTTGTTGGCTCTCTATGGTGACTTTATTAAATTATTTGATCCGATTTTAACGAGACCCAATACGTCCCGAAAGAATAAAAATAAAACTTTCCATAAAAGGTGGTTTGACCAAGAATGTTTTCAGGCCAAGCAGAAACTTATAGTGAGTTGTAGGGCATTCTTGGCAAATCCAAATAAATTAGACGACTTCCAGCTCAGAAAAAAAGCTTACAAGGCTTTATTAAAGTAAAAAAAAAAATGGTCCCATGTATTATCCAGGTGGCAAACCCTAATAGAGATTACCAAGAAGAGCGATAATGTGGGATTCTGGAAGTTTGTGTCCGGAGTGCATAGGAATAAAAGTATTGGTATGGTAGATACTATTCCCACTCTCATTCATTTCCCTCAATTTATTTATTCCCAATTTGGTGTAGTGGTTAAGTGTGCGGACTCTAATCTGGGAGAACCGGGTTTGATTCCCCACTCCTCCGCTTGCACCTGCTGATGTGACCTTGGGTCAGTCACAAGCTCTGGCACAGCTGTTCCTGAAAGAGCAGTTTGTGTCAGAGTTCTCTCAGCCCCACCCACCTCACAGGGTGTCTGTTGTGGGGAGGGGAAGGGAAAGGAGATTGTAAGCCGCTCTGAGACTCCAAGTGAAGGGCGGGGTATAAATCCCATCTCTTCTTCTTCTTCTAAGCTATTTACCTCGTGTCTCTCTTTAGAGCACAAAGTGGCCAACAAAAGGGGTTTTGTGGTTTCTTCGCGCTTGGAATAAAACCCACCAAGTGTTCTTTTCTCACAGCCAAATCAAAGGGATCCAATCCAACAGAGGTACTGCCAAACGGAAGCCAGCTTTGGTGCTGGCTGGGTAGAAATGAACTTAAAATGCTGTGTGACGTATCGGGTTGCCAACCTCCAGGTGAGACCTGCAGATCTCCTGCCATTACAATTGCTCTCCAGGAAACAGAGATCAGTTCCCATGGAGGAAATGGTAGCCTTGGAAGGTGGACTCTCTCTGGCAGTATTATTCGGATATCTGATTTACAGAGCAGGATTCTGCCCAGTCATAGGAGCGTGATACTGAGTGCAGTAAATAAATCTCCCAAGAAATATATTGCAAAGGAGGTAAACTCCTTCTGCAGGAGAGCCACGACTGAATGGCGGGTTTTCCGAGCGCGATCACACCGCAACATCCGGCAAGTGGAGTGCACCCGTGGCCAACCCATGGCGTACCGCCAAAAATGTGCAATAAAAAACTACCTCCTCAAAGGTACTCAGCCCCAGAGCCAGCTCCTGACAGCCTAAGAGGAGAGGATTCAGTGCCTTTAAGAGCTGAAGAAGCATCAGGATCTGCACCTACTGTAAGTACTGAGGAGGATACACAGCAGTCTGAGCCAACTACAGGACGGTTTGCACCTGGGATTGAGCAGGCCATAAGCAGCTCACCACCTGCATCTCCCCCACCTGTAAGTAGGCTTAGGGATCAGAGACGTCAGGAGCTGGCTAGCCGATGAAAAGAAGCACGTTCAAGAGGGCGGAGATCCTTGAGCCCTGAGTTTTAACAGCAGCCAGGACCTCGCACACAGGTGCTAATGAGTTAATGGGCCAGAGCACTATTTAGTAGGGCCTCTGGCCATGAGCAATTTGTGCTGGCAACCTCGTTCGTAGAACCAGAAGCTCTGCACCTTGATTCCTGTTTTGACTCTGTAGCTTTTTAGATTCGGCTTGTGTTTGGACTGCTCTGGCTCCTGACTTCCAGCTTTGAACCTGACCACGCCCTCGGCTTTGCTCCCTGTACTCTGACCTCTGGTAACGTTTGACTACGGCTTTGTCTGGTGTTTTGGGACTTGTTTAATGCTCTGCTGACTGCTTTCCCGGCTGACCTTTGGACTTGTATTGTGACTCCCCCTGTCTGCCTGCCTCCCTGGCTTTATTGTGACACGGGCTGCCTCCGGACTGTGTGATCGCGCCGGACTGTGTGATCGCGCCGGCACGTGACTTTTCCCTCCAGCCCCTCGTTGACGCGTAGGCGTGGAGGGAAGGAACCGTGGCGTGCCACCGACGTGTGCAATCGCGCTCTGGCGGTTCTAATTGCGGCGGCGCAAATAGCCCTGCCTCCCCCTGCGTTGTCCGGCCTGTGTGACCAGGGCCTTACATTTATTTAAATTTGAGTTGCCAGTCCCCAGTTGGAGATGGGGGATCCCCTGGTTTGGAGACCCTCCCCCTGCTTTGGGACTATCAGAAAGGGGGGGGGAATGACCACAGGTGGCATTTAGAGTTGCCAACCTCCAGGTGGTGGCAAGAGGTCTCCTGGGATTGCAAATGATCTCCAGGAAACAGAGATCAGTTCCCATGGAGGAAATGGCCGCTTTGGAAGACGGACTCTATGGAACTATACCCCATTGAAGCCCCTCCCCTCCCCAAACCCTGCCCTCCTCAAGCTCCACCCCCAATTCTCCAGGTATTTCCCAACCCGGGGCTGGCAACGCTGGGCAGAATTCTTCTTCCGTGGCCTGTATCATATTTAAATCAGGCCCACTGGGAAGACAGAGTTAGGCTTCTGGAAGCCGTTCTGAGGAACGGTTCTTCGTTGTCGGGGAAATCCCACCTCACGAAAATCCTTCAGAGAATTTGGGAGGCAAAATATCTGAGGGGGAAGTTCAATTAAGGAGTAAACCTTGGCAGGGGGAGAGAGTGGGTTACATATCCCTAGCACACAGAATATATGCCATAAAATTCGAAGTATCTATTTATTTATTTACTTCATGTATACCTCGCCTTTCTCCCCAACGGGGACTCAGAGCGGCTGACGTCATTCTCCTCTTCTCCATTTGATCCTCACAACAACCCTGTGAGGCAGGTTAGGCTGAGAGTCTGTGACTACCCCAACCTCACCCGGCAAGCTTCTGTGGGCATTCGAACCTGGGTCTTCCAGATACTGAGTCCAAGACTCTAACCACTACACCATACTATCATCCCATCCAGCCCACTGAGGATTTCTATGTAACTCAGAAGCTTACACATGGCCACCACCCGGCCCCTGATCAATGAAAGTCTGGTTCACATTAAACAGCGCATGAAAATGAAATCCTGCCTGGTCAGAGCCCATATGAATGAGAGTTCCTTTGCACACCAAAAATTTGCCCACATAGAATATTAGCATGTCATGAAACCTTCCAATCTAGTTTTCTTCCAGATCTGCTATTTTTAATAGAGAAGAGAAGAGAAGAGAAGAAATTGGATTTATACCCTGCCCTTCACTACCCGAAGGAGTCTCAAAGCGGTTTACAATCTCCTTTCCCTTCCCCTCCCCACAACAGACACCCTGGGAGGTAGGTGGGTCTGAGAGAGCTCTTTCCAGAACTGCCCTTGAAAGAACAGCTCTGAAAGAACTTGTGACTGACCCAAGGTCACACCAGCATCTGCATGTAAAGGAGTGGGGAATCAAACCTGGTTCTCCCAGATTAGAGTCTGCGCTCCTAACTGCTACACCAAATTAGCTCTCATTAAAAAATTGCAATGATCTTTTCTATGCACAAGGGTGGTAATTCATTCACATGTGCCCCCCGCAGTCCAAACACAGGCCCCCCTTCTTATCTGCGTATCCTTTCTGGCCGGACACGGCCCAGGCTTGAGATCCCAAACGCCTTAGAAGAGTCAAAATCATCACGAGTCCTATCAGCGGTTCCCACGTGATAGAATCACCTCCAGCTACACTTTGTAGAAAGTCCAGTGAAAGGGAAGAGAGAGATGTAGGAAATGGAAAGGATGGCAAATAATGAAGGGGGGGAATCAGTCGAGAAAGAGACAGACGCAATACAGAGAAGATGGAAATTGGAATTATAACCTAGCCCTTGGTAAGTGCTACCTGAGCTGTTCAGAGAAGAGAAAGAACCCCATTTCTGCCAAGCAATTCAGCAGAGCTGTTTAAGAGTCTGGGTGGTTTCTTTCTTTCTTTATTTCTCCCTGCTTGACGGCGTCGGAAGCTGAGCGGGGCTACGGGAAAGCGTTTTGTGTTGCCCCCAATTCCTTTTCTCCCCCCCCCCCCGGTTTTGAAACATCACACTTCCCAACTTCTCATTTTCGGCTGAACTTCACGGTGCGTTCTGTTGTCTCAGACGGCGGCGTTTGGAGGGAAGGGGGATCTGAAATTTCGTTTGCAGCGCTGCACATGGCCGCACATGCTTATGCATTCGCGGAACCATGTGGGATCACAGCCCCCGAGCTTGGTTGTGATATCTGGAGATACTGAAAGCTTTCTTGAGATTTAAAAAAAAAAAGAAGTGGTGTTTTCTGGACGGATGGGCCCTTGTTTTTTAAGGTCTCGTGTTGCCACCAGCGCCTTGCACGAACAACATACAAGTGGTTCTCAAGTGCTGTTCGCATCTCTTCTCCCTTTCCCAGCTTGGCAAAACTTCAATGTTATCTCCCTCTCTTCTAAGGTACTGCTGGACATCTGTCTTGCTTGCTTGTGTCCGATCCCCACAGCTGTCAATCAAATACACGTTTGTAACAAAGTATTATTTTATTGAAGCCATGATGAAGCAGGAACAAGTTCATTGTTTGGAATAACTACAACGGTCGGGGCAAAGAATAATAAAGCAGATTCATACTGTCAATAACCAATGGACATGGTTCCCGCTCGCGCGGGTGGACTCTCATATTCGTGCCCATAGCCTGAGAATCAACGGTTCCTAAAAGATAAACAATTAAGCTCTTCTCACACTCTAATTCATTATAGACTAAGCAAAGCCGACTCTTCCCCGCACCTGTGACCTTGCTGATTACTATAGTTCAAAGCAGCACTAGCGTTCATAGAAAGGAATGCATGAGACAAGCAAACGTGCGATTCATTATGCCAGCAAGCATGCGCAGTTGGGTATCACTACGGAACATGAGAGGGGGGGGAACCCTAAACGGGGAAGGTTGTACACCACACAGAGTTCTTTGGCAGCTTGCTGACTGCTTGTAAGAAGGGATTTTTCTTTTTCTTTTTTAATTTAATGTTTTATTAGAAAGAGAAAACTTTTTGTTGTTCAGTCGCACAGTCGAGTCCGACTCTTCGCGACCCCATGGACCAGCTCCCGCCAGGCCTTCCGGTCAAAAACCCATAAAACCATACAAAAGCATCAACATAAAAAGCAAAACAAACATAAAGAAGGGGAAAGGGAAACATAGAAGACAAAGCCGACTCTTCCCCGCACCTGTGACCTTGCTGATTACTATAGTTCAAAGCAGCACTAGCGTTCATAGAAAGGAATGCATGAGACAAGCAAACGTGCGATTCATTATGCCAGCAAGCATGCGCAGTTGGGTATCACTACGGAACATGAGAGGGGGGGGAACCCTAAACGGGGAAGGTTGTACACCACACAGAGTTCTTTGGCAGCTTGCTGACAGCTTGTAAGAAGGGATTTTTCTTTTTCTTTTTTAATTTAATGTTTTATTAGAAAGAGAAAACTAGAAGACATTTTAAAAAAACCCATAAAACCATACACAAGCATCAACATAAAAAGCAAAGCAAACATAAAGAAGGGAGAAGGGAAACATAGAAGACTTCCGATTTTCTCCACGACAAATATAATACAAAATGTTCCATGCTTACACATGCATGCAAGAACTCTCTCTCTTAGGCATGACTAAACACCAAGGCGCACGGAATGCTGTTACCTTCCCACCGAAGTGGTACCTATTTATCTACTTGCAATTTCTTGCTTTCGAACTGCTAGGTTGGCAGGAGCTGGAACTAGAGATGGGAGCTCACTCCATCATGCGGCACCCGGGTCTCGAACTGCTGAACTACCGACCTTCCACAGCCTGCAGTTCAGCGTCTTAACCACTTGAGCCACCGCAGCTCCTTTCTCACTGCCGTAGTCATATGCAAAAACAAATCTCCATGACTTCTTCCCAACTGATTGCCCATAAGCCCTAACAGAAAAGATTCTGGTTTCAGCTGTACCCTAGTCTGTAGGATCTTCTGCATTAATAAATGTATTTGTATCCGAACGTTTTTGGCTTGCTTGCAAGTTCACCACATACGCTAAAAGGTCCCTTCGTAATGGTTGCATTTCCAACATGCACTAGGAGTACCTTTATACATTTTAGGTAGTTTAGATATACCATCCATACGTCATCTTATAAAAGTTCTCCTTTATAGAGATAACATTCAACGAGATCTGAACAAGCTGGAAAAGTGGGTGGATGCGATCAAGATGCCATTTAACAAGGATAAGTGCCGAGTTCTACATCTGGGTAACAACAATGAGGAACACGCGTACTGTATGGGGGGTACACTTCTGGGTAGCAGTGTGTGTGAACAAGATCTTGAGGTACGGGTGGACCATAAGTTAAATATGAGCAGCCAGTGTGATGTGGTGGCCACAAAGGCTAATGCGGTCTTGGGATGTATCAACAGAGGCATAACATCCAGGTTGCAAGATGTCATAGTCCCGCTGTACACCTGTTACCTTCCCACCGAAGTGGTACCTATTTATCTACTTGCAATTTCTTGCTTTCGAACTGCTAGGTTGGCAGGAGCTGGAACTAGAGATGGGAGCTCACTCCATCATGCGGCACCCGGGTCTCGAACTGCTGAACTACCGACCTTCCACAGCCTGCAGTTCAGCGTCTTAACCACTTGAGCCACCGCAGCTCCTTTCTCACTGCCGTAGTCATATGCAAAAACAAATCTCCATGACTTCTTCCCAACTGATTGTCCATAAGCCCTAACAGAAAAGACTCTCGTTTCAGCTATATCCTAATATTTAGGATCTTCTGCATTAATAAATGTATTTGTATCCGAATGTTCTTGGCTTGCTTGCAAGTCCACCACATACGCTAAAAGGTCCCTTCATAATGGTTGCATTTCCAACATGCACTAGAAGTACCTTTGTACATTTTAGGTAGTTTAGATATACCATCCATACATCATCTTATAAAAGTTCTCCTTTATAGAGATAACATTCAACGAGATCTGAACAAGCTGGGAAAGTGGGCGGATGTGATCAAGATGCCATTTAACAAGGATAAGTGCCGAGTTCTACATCTGGGTAACAACAATGAGAAACACGCATACTGGATGGGGGGTACACTTCTGGGTAGCAGTGTGTGTGAACAAGATCTTGAGGTATGGGTGGACCATAAGTTAAATATGAGCAGTCAGTGTGATGTGGTGGCAGCAAAGGCTAATGCGGTCTTGGGATGTAGCAACAGAGGCATAACATCCAGGTTGCAAGATGTCATAGTCCCGCTGTACACTGCATTGGTCAGGCCGCACCTGGAGTCTTGTGTGCAGTTCTGGAGGCCTCACATCAAAAAGGATGTGGACAGAATGGAGCGGGTGCTGAGGAAAACGAAGAGGATGATCAGGGGCCTGGAGACCACCAAGCCTTGCGAGGAAATGCGGAGGGACTTGGGGATGTTTGGTCTGGAGACGAGGAGGCTGAGGGGGGACAGGATGGCTCTCTTGAAGTCATTTAAGGGTTGTCACTTGGAGGAGGGCAGGGAGTTGTTCCTGTTGGCAGAAGAGGAGAGGACTCGCAAGAAGGGGTTTAGATTAAGGGTGGGAAGGGACCGGCTGGATACAGTCAGAGTTGTGCCACAGTGGAATTCGCTGCCTAGGGAGGTGGTGAGCTCCCCCTCCCTGGCAGTCTTGAAGCAGCGGCTGGACAAACTCTTGTCAGGGATGTTCTAGGCTGATCCTGCACTGAGAAGGGGGCTGGACTAGATGGCCTGTAGGGTCCCTTCCAACTCTGTGATTCTAGGAGTCTATTCTAAGTGGACAAAGGGATTTGGGGGGGTATGAGCTTTCAAGAGCCCAAGCTCAATAAGCGTTGACTTTCGAAAGCTTGTACCCAAAAAAATCTCGTTGGTCTCTAAGGTGCTCCTAGATTCGAATCTAGTTGAATTTCATAAAGCGCACTTACACACACACACACACACAGAAACGCCCTGCAAATTAATCAGCGAAGAAGCCTTGAAGCAGAATTATGGCCCCCCACTTGATAAAATAATGCAACGCCTCCCTCGTCGCCGTTAATTCCAGGCTGGGAAAAGTGCACGGTTACCAGACGAGGCCTTGCGTTTTCCACCCCAGAAGGTCAGAGATGGTGTGAACCCTCCGGGGCGCGTCCTGGGGTGAAAGCTGATTGGAAAAACACGGCCTTGCTGTGCGGCGGCACTCAGCGACCGGCGAGGACGTGTCGTCAGCTTTTGCCCCGCAGCCTGTAAACACACCTTCTCGGGAAGGGCTGCCGCAGAGAGAGCGATGCATGGGCTCATTAAATGCCATTCAATCCTCCCCTTGCCCGGAGCCAGGGTCCCACCTCCTCTGTCACACCCTTAATTGCTCTGTGCCCAGGGGGACCGGTTGGTGGCGCAGGCAGCTGGCTCCCTGGCCTCCATGCTGCAAAGTGCTAAACGAACAGGAAGCGTGGGAATTGCGCCAACGCCACGCTCGCTTCCCCCTTGGTAGAAGGAGAGGCTGGCAGTTCTCTCCCAAGAATATAAGAGCTGGACTGGGCCCAGGTACGGTTGCTATTCTATGGGTAAGCAGGGGTGCCTGCCTCACGGCGGGACCCGGGGCTCCCCCAGCGTGCCTCTGGACTTCAGCCAGTATCATAATGCCCCAGTATAAATCAATGGTGCGACCTCATTTGCAGTACTGTGTACAGTTCTGGTCACCATACATCAGAAAGGATATGATAGCATTGGAAAAAGTGCAGAAAAGGACAACTAGGATGATAAAAGGGTTGGAACACTTTCCCTATGAAGAAAAGTTAAAGCGCTTGGAGCTCTTTAGTTTGGAGAAATGACGGCTGAGGGGTGATATGATCGAGGTTTACAAGATTATGCATGGGACAGAGCAGGTCGAGAAAGAAGTACTTTTCTCCCTTTCTCACAACACAAGAACTCGTGGGCAATCCATGAAATTGCTGAACAGTCGGGTTAGAACAGATAAAAGGAAGTCCTTCATCCAAAGAGTGATTAACACATGGAATTCACTGCCACAGGAGGTGGTGGCAGCTACAAGCATGGACGGCTTCAAGAGGGAATTGGGTAAACATATAGAACAGAGATCCATTAGTGGCCATTAGCCACAAGGTAAAGATAGGAACTGTCAGTCTGGGGCAAGGGATGCTCTGTATTCTTGGTGCTTGGGGGGGGGGCAACAGTGGGAGGGCTCCTAGTGTCCTGGCCCCACTGCTGGACCTCCTGATACCACCTGGTATTTTTAGGCACTGTGTGACAAAGAGTGTTGGACCAGATGGGCCATTGGCCTGACCCAACATTGGCTTCTCTTATGTTCTTATGAGAAAATGGCAGTTTTGGAGGGTGAAGTCTACGGTGCTGTAGCTACGGTTGCCAGCCTCAAGGTCATAAGTTATACAAAAGATCAAACCATGCATAAAGAACGAAATATATACATTCAACATTCAACGAGTATGATATTCTATACCTGTATAGTGTAATTTTTCAAAAATACAATATGATAGTAAGAAACTCAAAAACACATGGTCCAAATACACAAACAATCCTATTAATCCACCTGCAGAAATAGTCCAAGTCAAATCCCTCAAACAGTGAAAAGTCCAAATAAAAATGTTCATAATTCCTCTTCGAAAAACTTGTTTCGCCAACAGATGGAGCAGAGGTCCATCAGTGGCTATTCGTCACAAGGTATAGATAGGAACTCTCAGGCTGGGGCAAGTGATGCTCTGTCTTCTTGGTGCTTGGGGGTGGGGGCAACAGTGGGAGGGCTTCTAGTGTCCTGGTCCCACTGCTGGACCTCCTGGTGGCACCTGGTATTTTTGGCCACTGTGTGACAGAGTGTTGGACTGGATGGGCCATTGGCCTGATCCAACATTGGCTTCTCTTATGCTGGGTATTATTCAATAATACTGTAGCTGGGAGGTTTTGGTGTTCCACTTTTGAAGAAGCAAGGCGATACGGCAACTGGAAGCTGGCAGGAAAGTGACGTGGATACCCAAGCGGTGAGACGAGTTTTCACTGCTCTTTGCTAAAGGGACAATTTCGCCGAGGGCACTTTGCCTTGAACTAAACAATCACTGGAATGCACTTGCTGGACCAGCAATATTATCATTGATTTCCGCCTTGAAATCTCAGAAGCTAAGCAGGGTCGGCCCTGGTTACCACTTAGACGGGAGACAACCGAGAAAGCCCAGGGCTGCTCCACAGAGGCAGGCAAAGGGCAAACCACCTCTGAAGGTCGTGTTGGACTGGATGGGCCACTGGCCTGATCCCACATTGGCTTCTCTTATGTTCTTATGTTCTAACACTGACCTTGACTGACCAATGGTCTGACTAGGTAGAAAGCACCATCACATGTTCAGTGTATGATGGCTTTTACTACCTCCTCCTCTTCGGCACATCGAAAGGTCGATAAACTTCCCGCACGCACTGCAGATACAGAACGGATTTATGAAATGTGCAACAGATTTTGTTCACCTTCTTTGTTCTCTTTTCCGAAAGTTCAACAAGCACACCTTGTTCTCCACTCTCTACCCCCCCCCCCGACTTTCTCCTTCACCGGCACATCTATTATTGCATTTTTCATTAGGAACATTTTGCAAGCAATCTGTTGATTCACGGTATTAGAATTGCAAACAAATGCCAATGCTTCCCACCGCACGGCTCTTCATTTCAAATGCAGCATTGATTTCCCACTATTGTTGGGGCGAATGAGTGACACTTCACATTGATTTCCACCCTTTTGAAGATTCGGCTCCAAGATGCATCAGCCCGTCAGTTCTTCGGCAGTGGCTCAAAAAGTTTGCTACAACTAAAAAACAACAACACCCAACCTCGGGCCACTTTGACCCAATCAGGCCTTGGACTTAATTTGTGCCAGGGCAAAACCGGGCAATAATCTGCTTTAAATACCAAGGCTGAGTCCTGGAATATGTAGGACAAGTGGGGACCTGCGATACTCGCAGAAGGATCCCTTCCCTCCTTACTTTTACTACCCCTCATAGGATCATCAAAAGAGCCCTGCTGGATCAGACCAGTGGTTCCTCTAGTCCAGCCTCCTGCCTCACACAGTGGTCAGCCAGTTCCTCTGGAGGGCCAACAACAGGGCAGAGAGGCTGAGGCCTTCATAAGAACATCAGAAGAGCCCTGCTGGATCAGACCAGTGGGCCATGTAGTCCAGCATCCTGCCTCACACAATGGCCAGCCAGTTCCTCTGGAGGGCCAACAACAGGGCAGAGAGGCCGAGGCCTTCAAAAGGACATAAGAAGAGCCCTGGTGGATCAGACCAGGGGTCCATCTAGTCCAGCATCCTGCCTCACACAATGGCCAGCCAGTTCCTCTGGAGGGCCAACAACAGGGCAGAGAGGCTGAGGCCTTCATAAGAACATCAGAAGAGCCCTGGTGGATCAGAGCAGGGGTCCATCTAGTCCAGCCTCCTGCCTCACACAGTGGTCAGCCAGTTCCTCTGGAGGGCCAGCAACAGGGCATACAGGCTGAGTCCTACATAATCATTAGAGTGCCACACTAGGAAGATATAGATTCCAAATTATCAGCCATGGAACTTGCAAAATGACGAGGGTCAAACACTCGCAGCCTAAGTGATACCTCACAGGGCTGTTGTGCGAATAAATCACATATGCCACTTGGAGCTCTCTAGAGAAAGTAAGATAAAGTTACAAGAGAGGGGGTGAGAGAGAGAGTCCAAGCCATGGCTAAGGTTGAGAGAAGGAAGTCTCATCTAAGGCCATCTAGGAGTTTATGACTAACCTGAACCTGGGACCCTCAGCTCTCAGCTCACATGCTTAACCAACCAACTTTTGCAACAAAAAATCCACTGGTTAGGTTTCCATTCGGGACACTCCCACCACAGCCTGGGTCCATCATTTATTCCACTGCTTTTCTGGGTTTGCTCAGAAACCTGCTCTCATCTCTTGCTTTCTTCCAAGTTTCTTTCCAGTTCCCAAATCGGAAGGTACTCCAGCATGGGTCTGGCCGCTGTAATTCCAGGACAACCACACATGAGCATCACCCCTCTGTCCTCTGCCTTAATGTCTTAATGAAGGAAACGTCACATTTGGCAGCTCTCCGGTACTGTAAGCAGAATAAATTTGGTGGTGAGGGGAATTTCAACAGGCCGATTTGCTGGCTTGGAGTGATTTCTTCCGAGGAGGAGGAGGAGGAGATTGGATTTATACCTCACCCTTCACTCAAAATCTCACAGTGGCTTACAAACTCTTTTCCCTTCCCCTCCCCACAACAGACACCTTGTGAGGTAGGTGGGGCTGAGAGAGCTCTCTTAAGAACTGCCCTTGAGAGAACGGCTCCGAAAGAACTTGTAACTGACCCAAGGTCACACCAGCAGCTGCATGTGTAGGAGTGGGGAATCAAGCCCAGTTCTCCCAGACTAGAGTCTGCACACTTAACCACTACACCAGACTAGCCAGAACGTGGGGTTCTCCAAAATTTGCGGCTATGCCCTTTGAAGGGCACCCCTCAGTAAGCTCTTGTGCCTGCAAACGGCCGGTTGATTTTATCACCGTGGCAAAGATCTGCAAATATGAACTCCTCGATACAATCCGAATGTCACCCGGGCAGCTTTCATTGTTTGGCCGCTGTAATTCCAGGACAACCACACGTGAGCATCACCTCTCTGTCCTCTGCCTTAACGTCTTAATGAAGGAAACCCCACATTTGGCTGATCTCCGGTACTGTAAGCAGAATAAATGTGGTGGCGAGGGGAATTTCAACAGGCCGATTTGCTGGCTTGGAGTAATTTCTTCCGAGGAGGAGGAGGAGGAGGAGGAGATCGGATTTATACCTCACCCTTCACTCAAAATCTCACAGTGGCTTACAAACTCTTTTCCCTTCCCCTCCCCACGACACCTTGTGAGGTAGGTGGGGCTGAGAGAGCTCTCTTAAGAACTGCCCTTGAGAGAACAGCTCCGGAAGAAGTTGTAACTGACCCAAGGTCAAGCAGCTGCATGTGTAGGCATGGGGAATCAAACCTGGTTCTCCCAGACTAGAGTCTGCACACTTAACCCCTACACCAGACTGGCCAGAACGTGGGGTTCTCCTAAATTTGCGGCTATGCCCTTTGAAGAGCACCCCTCAGTAAGCTCTTGTGCCTGCGAACGGCTGGTTGATTTTATCGCCGTGGCAAAGATCTGCAGATATGAACTCCTCGATACAACCCGAATGTCACCCGGGCAGCTTTCATTGTGAGCAGCCACTGACACGCAGACCCCATTGTTCGCAGAAGAGCCGCAAGAGGCTATTAATTCCATTATGGCTCAATCAGCGAGGAGCGTTCGTGCCACCGTCGCCCCGGTGGCTTGGCTGGTCTTGGCAAAGAGGCTGAAAACGCCGCTCCGAGAGCTCCAAGCTGTTGAAAGGAAACAGCCGCAGAGCCAGTTTGGTGTCGTGGTTAAGTGTGCGGACTCTAATCTGGGAGAACCGGGTTTGATTCCCCCACTCCTCCACTTGCACCTGGCTGGATGACCTTGGGTCAGTCACAAGCTCTGGCACAGCTGTCCTTGAAAAAGAGCAGTCTGCGTCAGAGCTCTCTCAGCCCCGCCTACCTCACAGGGTGCCTGTTGTGGGGAGGGGAAGGGAAAGGAGTTTGTAAACCGCTCTGAGACTCCGAGTGAAGGGCGGGGTATCAATCCAATCTCTTCTTCTTCTTCTTCACCGGACAAATCATTGTGTACGGAAGATCGAACGGAGCAGGGATTCCCAACACGGTGCCCGTGGGCACCATGTAAGGATGCCAGCCTCCAGGTGGGACCTGGGGATCCCCTGGAATTACGGGTCATCTCCATGCTACAGAGATCAGTTCCCCTGGAGGAAATGGATGCTTTGGAGGGTGGACTCCATAGCACTGTATCCCGCTGAGGCTCCTGGCCTCCATGGGCTCTACGCCCAGATATCCAGGAGTTCCCCAACCTCGAAGTGGCAACTCTACCCCCACTCTGCCAGCAGCCAAGGAAAACCTGGCAACCCTAGTGCCATGAGTGCCTGCCGACACCTTTCCTGATGCCCACCAAGTGGGCAAGGCCAGGTGGGGCCTAGGCCCTGCAAGGCTTCTGATTGGTCACTGGCAACTTGATTGGCTGTGCAGTACAAGGACCGAGAGCAGGAGTCAGATGAGCCAGCTTGGTGTGGTGGTTAAGAGCGTGGACTCTCATCTGGATAAGCCAAGTTTGATTCCCCACTTCTCCACATGCAGCCTGCCGGTGTGACCTTGGGTCAGCCACAAGTTCTCTCAGAGCTGTTCTCTCACGAGCAGTCCTCGAAAGAGCTCTCTCAGCCCCACCTACCTCACAGGGTGTCTGTTGTGGGGAGGGGAAGGGAAAGGAGTTTGGCAGCCGCTCTGAGACTCCTTCGGGCAGTGA
Organism: Gekko japonicus; assembly: GCF_001447785.1. NCBI lineage: Eukaryota > Metazoa > Chordata > Lepidosauria > Squamata > Gekkonidae > Gekko > Gekko japonicus. The sequence goes on along the minus strand of NW_015170970.1, from coordinate 209,543 downwards.
AGGGCGGGGTATAAATCCAGTCTCCTCCTCCTCCTCCTCCTCTTCTTCTTCTTTGGTCCCAAGTGAAGAGAAGAGGAAGAGATTGAATTTATACCCCGCCCTTCACTTGGAGTCTCAGAGCGGCTTCCAAACTCCTTTCCCTTCCCCTCACCACAGCAGACACCTTGTGAGGTAGGTGGGGCTGAGGGAGCTCTTTGGAGGACTGCTCTTGAGAGAACAGCTCTGAGAGAATTTGTGACTGACCCAAGATCGCACCAGCAGCTGCGAGTGGAGGGGTGGGGAATCAAACCCGGTCCTCCCAGATTAGAGTCTGTGCACTTAACCACTGCACCAAACTGGCTCCTCTGACCCCTGCACGACTATCCTTCGGCCACCTTCCGGGGTGGCACCAAAGAGTGCCACAGAGCAGCTCGGAAGCCCCTCCTCCTGGCAGATTCGTACAAGGAGTCAAGCCGCTGGATCCAACCACCGGAATGCCCAGATGCCCGTGCCACTGCGTCTCCGAGTCGAGGGTTTTCTTTTTTCCTCTCTCTGCGTTGCAAATGATCGAGGAGATATCTAGCTGCCACTCATTCCGTCCAGGATGACAAAGAAAACCTCTTCCGCTCAAAGTCACCGCAGATCCATCAGCGCCTGGCCGCCGCCTGTCAGCCGTGCCTTGCGCGCCTCATTCATATTAAAGACGTGCGGCTCCACGGGGCTCTGATTCCAGATATAAATATATATATTTTTAAATACTGATTACCCCGAAGTAACAAAGAGTCAGGAGAAAAAGGCAGTTCAGGAAGAGTTTTAAAGGAGGGGAGCGTTTGAATATTTATCTTGACTCTCTGCCTTGAATGAAAGACGAATATATTAAGAGGCACGCCTGTGGCACAGTTGAGAAGAGGAGGAGGAAGAGGAGGAAGAGGAAGAGGAGGAGGAGGAGGAGGAAGAGGAAGAGGAAGAGGAAGAGGAAGAGGAAGAGGAAGAGGAAGAGGAAGAGGAAGAGGAAGAGGAAGAGGAAGAGGAAGAGGAAGAGGAAGAGGAAGAGGAAGAGGAAGAGGAAGAGGAAGAGGAAGAGGAAGAGGAAGAGGAAGAGGAAGAGGAAGAGGAAGAGGAAGAGGAAGAGGAAGAGGAAGAGGAAGAGGAAGAGGAAGAGGAAGAGGAAGAAGAGGAGGAGGAGGAGGAGGAAGAGTTTGGATTTATACCCTGCCCTTCACTTGGAGTCTCAGAGCGGCTTACAGTCTGCTTTCCCTTCCCCTCCCCACATCAGACACCCTGGGAGGGGGGTGGGGCTGAGAGAAGCTCTGACAGAAACTGCTCTTTTTCAAGAACAGCCTTGCCAGAGCTTGTGACTGACCCAAGGTCACATCAGCAGGTGCAAGTGGAGGAGTGGGGAATCAAACCCGGTTCTCCCAGATTAGAGTCCGTCGCACTTCACCACGACACCGAACTGATTTGAGTCACATGAACACATGAAGCTGCCTTATACAGAATCAGACCATCGGTCCATCGAGGTCAGTATTGTCTGCTCAGACTGGAAGCAGCTCTCCAGGGTCTCAGGCAGAGGTCTTTCACATCACCTATCAACTGTAGATACCGGGAGTTGAACCTGGAACCTTCTACACGCCGAGCAGATGCTCTACCACTGAGCCACGGCCCCTCCCCATGAAGCTGCCTTATACTGAATCAGACCCTTGGTTCATCAAAATCAGTATTGTCTACTCAATGGCAGTGGCCCACCAGGGTCTCAGGCAGAGGTCTTTCACATCACCTACTGCCTGGTCCTTTTAACTGGAGATGCTGGGGATTGAACCTGGGACCTTCTGCATGCCAAGCAGAGGCTCAGCCTCTGAGGCATGACCCCTCCCCATTGCCAGGATTAATGCATGCATGGGGTTGGACTAGATGACCCCCGGGGGATCCCTTCCAGCTCTATGTTTATGAATGGAAGCAACATAAATCAAGTGGAGCAGTGGTGATATAAAAAATAGCTGCCTCAGGGAAGGGCGGCCTAGCAAAAGGGAGGGAGGGTTAGAAGTGGAGAAGAAGAAGAGATTGGATTTATACCCCACCCTTCACTACGCGAAGGAGTCTCAGAGCCCCTTTCCATTTCCCTCCCCACAACAGACTCCCTGTGAGGTAGGTGGGGCTCTCTCGAGAACTGCCCTTGAGAGAACAGCTCTGAGAGAACTTGTGACTGACCCAAGGTCACACCAGCAGCTGCATGTGGAGGAGTAGAGAATCAAACCCCAGTCCTCCCAGATTAGAGTCCGCACTCCTAACCACTATACCAAACTGGCACCAAACTAGCTACTACCAATGGGCTGGGGAACCTTTCACAGCCAGTTAATCTCTGCTTGAAATGTGTCTTCCATTCTAATGCTTATTATGTGTTTTAAATTTTTAACTCTTTTATTGTATTACTGAAATGTTGTTACCCACTCAGAGCCCACTTGCGGGAAGGGTGGGCTATAAATATGAGAAAGAAAGAAAGAAAGAAAGAAAGAAAGAAAGAAAGAAAGAAAGAAAGAAAGAAAGAAAGAAAGAAAGAAAGAAAGAAAGAAAGTCTAAAT
>NW_015170970.1:202664-206951 GCF_001447785.1 Gekko japonicus | reverse complement strand
AAGGAAGGAAGGAAGGAAGGAAGGAAGGAAGGAAGGAAGGAAGGAAGGAAGGAAGGAAGGAAGGAAGGAAGGAACTTCCACAGGCCTCTAAGTAGTCGTGCAAAGTTTCGAAACGTCAGCGAGCCCAGCTTGGAGGTCATTTTGCCCGACGTCGTCCTTGGCGATGACTTGCTAGAACAGCTCTCCTCCTGCTTCTAACTCGGCAGAAATTAGTCATGCAGGCAAAGCACTCAGGAAGCATTCAGATAATGTATATTTTAGTCAGAGAGGCAAAAAGAAGGATCGGCGGAACACCCGAGGAAGCGACGCTTTTACATACGCGGCACCGTAACTGAGGTCAAGAGACGCTATGGTTTGGTGGCAACCAGTCATTTTCTGCATCACTGGTCTGTCAAAATATGCCTCTGCCCATGCGTAAAATGCAAAAAGGAGATCCGAGGAGGGTGCAAAATGGGTTGCTGAGTCAATGTCCCCTCATGGACGGAAGAGCTGTACGAACAGCGCCCGACAGGATTGCCAACTTCCAGGCGGCACCTGGAGATATCCTGTCATTACAACTGACTGACCAAGATTGGTTCCTCTGGAGAAAATGGCTGCTTTGGAGGGTGGACTTTATGGCACCATGCCCTGCCAAGGTCCCTCCCCTCGCCAAACTCCACCCTGCCCAAGTTTCACCTGCAAAATCTCCAGGTATTTCCCAAACCGGAGCTGGCAACCCTAGTGCTAGGCTTGACCAAAACCTTAGGCTGGACTTCTTGGGACTGAATTTATTGTTGCCAGCTCTGGGTTGGGAAATTCCTGGAGATTTTGTGGGGTGGAAGAAGAAGAGATTGGATTTCTACCCCACCCTTCGCTCAGAGTCTCAGAGCGGCTTACAAGCTCCTTTCCCTTCCCCTCCCCACAACAGACACCCCGAGAGGTAGGTGGGGCTGAGAGAGCTCTGAGAGAAACTGCTCTTGAGAGAACAGCTCTGACAGAACTTGTGACTGGCCCAAGGTCACCCAGCAGGCTGCCTGTGGAGGAGCAGGGAATCACACCCGGTTCTCCCAGATTAGAGTCCGCACACTCAACCACGACACCAAACTGTGGAGCCTGGTGGGGCGGGGGGAGGGACTTCAATGGGATATACTGCCATAGAGTTCACCTCCCAAAATGGCCATTTTCACCAATTGAACTCATCTCTGCCACTTGGAGAACAGCTGTAACCCCAGAAGGTCTCCAGCCACCGCCTGGAGGATGGCAACCCTAGCCCACAGTACAGCCTCTTCTACTTACCGGAAGTTCATACAGGAAGTGACAAAGGGTAGCTCAAGAATCACTGGAAGCTCTAGGGTAAAGCCGTAGAGTTTCTGGTGATTCCTAGAGCTACCCTTTGTCACTTCCTGTAAGAACTTCTGGTAAGAACAAGAGTAGGCTTGCCAAGTCCCCCCGAGGGGCAGGGAACACCCCGCGCGTTCCCCGCCGCCGCCGGATCGAGCCCCGGGGGGAACTCCACCCCGACGTGCACGTCACCAGGACGTGACGCAACCACGCCGGGCACGCTGGGGGCGGGGCCACTCTATGGATCGACCCGGGAGTCCCCCGCTACAGGACGAGGTACGACTTGGCAACCCTAAACAGGAGATTGCTTTTTTAAAAAAAGTATTCTCCTGCCACCACGCTGAGCGGTGGGCAACAGGACCTGTGGGCAGAAAAACCCCTGCCCCCACCAAGGGCTCGGCAGCCCAAGAGACCACCAAGAAAGATGAGGGGTGCTATGCAAAAGAAGCCAATGGCAAACCACCTCTGCACATCCCTTGCCTGGAATGGCCTATATATGGGGTCACCATGAGTTGGTTGTCACTTGATGGCACTTCTTCTTCTTCTTCTTCTTCTTCTTCTTCTTCTTCTTCTTCTTCTCCTCCTCCTCCTCCTCCTCCTCCTCCTCCCAGGAGCTACAGAAGCTGAGCTACCTGACCTTCCTTACGTGCTTTTTCACCACTGCAAGACTGCCCTCTTAATCACAAGAACAGCAGAAACCAAAACCAAGACACAATTCATCGGGGGGCAGTTGGCTTTTTCATGAGTCGGAGCTTCATCCTGTACAATTTCAGTCTCGTAATTACAGTATCATCTCCCTGCAATTAAAATGTAATGGTGCCACTAAAATAAGCCCACAACCTTGGAAAGCCACACAAAGCCATACGCTGACATCGGTCCAGCACATTACAATTTTGATTACCCAATTACAAGCTAATTCATTTAAACTATAACCCCATTTATCCAGACACCTTGAAGGACATTAAATCGGGACGAAATAGAAAAGATTGTACAAAGAGTGCACGTTCCTTCCAGTAAGAACATCAGAAGAGCATTGCTAGGTCAGCCCAATGATCCATCTAGTCCATCATCCTGTCTCACACAGTCACCAACCAGTTCCTTTGGAGGACCAACAACAGGGCACAGAGGCCTTCATGAGAACATCAGAAGAGCCCTGCTGGATCAGACCAGTGAGGGTCCATCTAGTCCAGCATCCTGTCTCACGCAGCGAATAACCAGTTCCTCTGGAGGGCCAACAACAGGGCAGAGAGGCCAAGGCCTTCATGAGAACATCAGAAGAGCCCTGCTGGATCAGACCAGTGAGGGTCCCTCTAATCCAGCATCCTGTCTTACATAGTGGCCAACCAGTTCCTCAGGAGGCCTAAACACAGAGCATAGAGGCCGAGGCCCCTCATGATAAGAATATGAGAAGAGCCCTGCTGGATCAGACCAATGTTCCACCTAGTCCAGCATCCTATCCCACACAGTCACCAACCAGGCCGAGGCCTTCCCCTGACATTACCTCCTGTCTCTGGGAGGTAATTTATTTATCTTTGGATTTGTATCCCACCCTCCCACGGACAGGCTGGAGGGGAGGGGGTTTAAGGGAGAGGGGAAAAAGTAACTTTATTTCCCACCATAGAGAGCAATGGAGGGGATGGGGGCAACCTAATACAGCACGCAGGCTTACTAGTTTTCAGTCCGGAAACAGAAATTACAAACATCATTGAACATCATCTCAACAAGTTTATTTATTCATTTTTGTCTATATAGTGCTATTGTGTGAACCTAACAGCAATTTCTTCCATTATTGTCACACAGTGGCCAACCAGTTCCTCTGGAGGGCCAACAACAGGGCACAGAGGCCAAGGCCTTCATGAGAACATCAGAAGAGCCCTGCTGGATCAGACCAGTGGTCCATCTAGTCCAGCATCCTGTCTCACACAGTCACCAACCAGTTCCTCTAGAGGGCCAAGAACAGGGCAGAGAGGCCGAGGCCTTCCCCTGATGTTGCCTGATGTTGCCTCCTGTCTCTGGGATTCAGAGGATTAGTGCCTCTAAATGTGGAGGTTCCCCTCAGTCACCATGCCTAGTAGCCATTGATAGAGTGAACCTCCACGAATCTATCAAATCCCCTTTGAAAGCTGTTTATCCCCGTGGTCATCTTTACATCCCTGGGCAGTGAATTGCATGTCTGAATCACTCTCTGTGTAAAGTAGTATTTCCTTTGGCCCGTCCTGAACCTACTGCCCATCGGCTTCATTGGATGCCCTCGAGCTCTAGTCTCTGCGGAGAGGGGGGAGAAGTTTCTCTTTCCCAACTCTCTCCACCTCACACATAATTTTATAAACCTCTATCACATCCCTGCCCCCTTAGTCATCTCTTTTCGAAACTGAAGAGTCCCAGACGCTTCAGCCTTTCCTCGACGGGCAGGTGCTCCAACCCCCTAAACATCTTGCTCACCCTCCTCTGTACTTCTTCCAGCTCTGCAATGTCCTTTTTGAGACACTGTATTCCAAATGAAGGTGCACCACCAATCCATACAGGGGTGTCACAATATCGGGCATTTTATTTTCAATCCCACTCCTAATATCCCCTAAAAAGGCCACCAGAACTTGATATGAATGGGGTCTGACCCCTGCAGTACCCAAAGATCATATTTGCCTTCTTTGCTGCCGCATCACACCGTTGAGGCAATCATGAACTTGAGCGATTGTCCACGGGCCGAGTCCTGTATTCAAATGCCAACCTGTCCGATTCTGTATATCATTTTCAAGTATTCTTTGGGATCTATTCAGGCCTCGGATCAGGCCGGAGCATGCCGGTACGTCGCTCCGGGAGAGGCACCGGGGGGCGGGGCGGTCACATGGTGAAGCCCTGCCCCCTTCTTCTGGCCGCCCTCTGCTTCCAGCCTCCTTCTGTTCCAGAACAAGGAAGAAGCAGGAGGGTAAGTCGGCTTCCTCCCCCATCTCTGCCTGGCCGAGGCTG
>NW_015170970.1:182418-201696 GCF_001447785.1 Gekko japonicus | reverse complement strand
AAAATGGTAGGCAGGTAATTTATATCTACTCCAGAAGGTGGGGTAGGGCTGAGTCATTATCTTGTAGGAGTTCCCCAGGCTATGGACATGCTAACGGAGGAGCTTTCCTGAGGAGGTTCTTTTGTATATGGATTGTTTCCTGAGGAGGTTTCCTGAGGAGATTCTTTTGTATGTGGATTGGCTGTTGAAATTCTAATCTTATTTGTAGTGCTATTGCCAGATGTGGAGCCTTCGACAACATATCTTTAATGCTGCTTTTCCATCCAGTCAGGGTCCCCAAGGCATAGGATTGCCACCTTCAGGTGGGACCTGGAGATGTCTCTAGGGTTACCAGATCTTTTTCTACAAAAAGACCCCTGGCATCGATTTATAACCTTGCTGTGTCTCTGAGCTAATAATATTTGTTTCTAATACCACTGATCGCATTCACCCATCAGTCAAGCGGTTACCGTTTGGGCCCAAGGAAGAAAAAGAGCAAGGAGCCACCAAGAAAGCAAAGCCCGTGCCATTTTCCAACCGTGCAATCATGCCAAGAGGGTGCCCCGAAAGGGACTGCCACGTCTGCCGTGCAAAGCCACTTCTCTATAAATCCGGAGAGATCTCTCCATGTGGGCGTAATTATAGCAACATAATTTATGCGCTCCGATATGCTGCCTATATATTTTGCCACGCGGGTGGGCGTGCACACATTAGGAATAGCTGGAAACCCCTATTTAAACCTATGATCGCTATTCGGAGTGTTTGACATCTTCCGGTATCAAGAGATGCTCAGAGCTGTAATAATTATATCCGTGTTTGCGCCTCCCCCCCACCCGACATGTCAATTCCCATCCAAGTCCCCTCCCCAACTCTTAGGATGGAAGAATTCCCAGCAGATGGAAGGTTCTTAGGAGTGGGGAAGAGGGAGCGATTCCCTGGCAGTCGATTCAGAGTCGGGATGAACCGGCTGGGCTTAAAATAACAAGCAAAGCAGACCGGGGTTTCGTCAAGCAATTTCAACGGCGCCTTCAGGAGAGAAAAAACAACCTGCTGATTTGGACTGCCCGTCAAGTGAAATGTAACAGTGCCGTCAGAACGTCTATTTTTTTTCCCCTTTAAAAAAAGACAACTTTATTAAAAGAACCCGAAAGACGAGCAGGTATTTTTGGAATCTTTTCTAACAAATGCCTCTAACAACATCTGGCACAAGCATACAGGAAGCGTGTCTGTTTGTGTGCTGTGACGGGCGGGCTCTCGTGCTGATGACTCCATCAAACCTTACCCCTTCTACGGGCCTTTGTATTGGCGAGATGTTTAAAAACACCGGCTTGGAACAAAAAGAAACGTCTTGAAAAGGGGAACAAGAAAAAGGAGGAGGAGGAGGAGATTGGGTTTATACCCCGCCCTTCACTACCCAAAGGAGTCTCAGAGCGGCTGACAAACTCCTTTCCCTTCCCCTCCCCACAACAGACACCCTGTGAGGCAGGTGGGGCTGCCTGAGAGAGTTCTCTCGAGGACTGCCCTTGAGAGAACAGCTCTGACAGCCAGTTTGTTGTAGTGGTTAAGTGCGCGGACTCTAGTCTGGGAGAACTTGGGTTTGATTCCCCACTCCTCCACTTGCAGCTGCTGGATGCCCTTGGGCAAGCCATAGTTCTGACAAGAGCTGTCCTTGAAAAAGAGCCGTTTCTGTCAAGAGCTCTCTCAGCCCCACCTATACCTCACAGGGTGAAGGGAAAGGAGTTTGTGAGCCACTCTGAGCCTCCGAATGAAGGGTGGGGTATAAATCCAATCTTCTCCTCCTCCTCCTTTTCCTCTTCTTCTTTCTTGTGGCCCTTTCTTACATGCCCAGAGAAATGCTGATCACCACTTTGGGGTCAGGAAGCAATTTTTCCTCCAGGCCAGTTTGGCTGGAGATCCTGGAAGGGTTTTGGGTTTTTTTTGCATCTTATGGGTGTGGAACAGGGGTCATTGGGTGTGTGTGTGGGGGAGGTATTTGTGAGTTTCCTGCATTGCCCAGGGGGTTGGACTAGATGACACTGGAGTTCCCTTCCAACTTCATGATTTTGCGGATGAGATGTACTGCATCCTCCCTCTGTGTTCCCACCCAAACCCAGCCTTTGCCTGCAAAAACCGTCATCTGTCCTACTTTCAGGCCTGGCGACAAGGGCATTTACACATGTATTATCCCAAGGTAGAGATGACAGGATAAGGCCCTCCTGGGGGTTTGTAAGTGCCATTACTCGGCGGCCATTTTCAATTGAAAAATCAATCACGTCAATAAGCAGAACAAGCCTTAAAGAACTGGCCGGGAAGTGCCCTCCGCTCCTCCGGGTTCAGGCGCTAGACTTGCAAGTGACCCCAGGGGCAAAGGTGACTGACCTTTTTATGTCCCCGGCTTCCGCAGCTGCGGGGAGAGAGAGACGGCAGCTAGTTAACACAAAAGGGGAGTTATGACAACTCGGCGGGGGAGCCAGGAGATCAAGAAGGGCAGGGCTCCTATCGGAAACTTGAGATTTGTCCGTTTTCTTTCTTATTCTTATTCTTTTTTTGGGGGGGGGGAGGAAGGACAAATTTGGAAATGGGATCACAGATTGCGGAAAGCTCCGGAAGAGAATGTGGACTGTTCTCGTGGTCGCGAATGCATTCTCCTGCACATTTCGGGACATGAACACACAAACGTGCAAGCACCTTAAAAAGGATATTATAGCTTTGGAAAAGTGCAGAAAAGGGCAACTCGAATGATAAAAGGGTTGGAACACTTTCCCTATGAGGAAAGGTTAAGGCGCTTGGGGCTCTTTAGCTTGGAGAAACGACGACTGAGGGGTGACATGATTGAGGTTTATAAGATTATGCATGGGAAAGAGCAGGTAGAGAAAGAGGTACTTTTCTCCCTTTCTCACAATACAAGAACTCCTCGTGGGCACTCCATGAAACTGCAGAGCGGTCGGGTTAGAACGGATAAAAGGAAGTACTTCTTCACCCAAAGAGCGATTAACACATGGAATTCACTGCCACAGGAGGTGGTGGTGGCTACAAGCATGGACGGCTTCAAGAGGGAATTAGATAAGCATATGGAGCAGCGGTCCATCAGTGGCTATTAGCCACAAGGTATAGATAGGGGCTCTGGGGCAAGTGATGCTCTGTCTTCTTGGTGCTTGGGGGGGGGGCAACAGTGGGAGGGCTTCTAATGTCCTGGCCCCACTGGTGGACCTCCTGATGGCACCTGGTATTTCTGGCCACTGTGTGATACAGAGTGTTGGACTGGATGGGCCTTTGGCCTGATCCAACATTGGCATCTCTTATGTTCTTATGTTCTTATGTTCACATGAAGCTGCCTTACACTGAGTGAGACCATCCTCCTCCTGCCTGTCCCTTTACGCTGGAGATGGCGGGGATTGAACCTGGGAACTTCTGCATGCCAAGCAGATGCGCTGCCTTATACTGAGTGAGACCATCCTCCTCCTGCCTGGTCCTTTCAACTCAAGGTGTCGGGGATTGAACCTGGGACCTTCTGCATGCCAAGCAGATGCTCTACCGCTGAGCCACGGCCCCTCCCCAATAAAGCTGCCTTAGATCAGACCCTTGGCCCATCCAGGTCAATATTGTCTACTCTGACTGGCACTGGTTCTTCAGGGTCTTAGGTAGAGGTGTTTCACGACACCTCCTGCCTGGTCCTTTCAACTCGAGGTATCGGGGATTGAACCTGGGAACTTCTGCATGCCAAGCTGATGCTCTACCGCTGAGCCACGGCCCCTCCCCAATAAAGCTGCCTTAGATCAGACCCTTGGTCCATCCAGGTCAGTATTGTCTACGCTGACTGGCACTGGCTCTCACCTTTCCCATCACCTACTGCCTGGTCCTTTTAACTCGAGATGTCGGGGATTGAACCTGGGAACTTCTGCATGCCAAGCAATTGCTCTACTGCTGAGCCACGGACCCTCTTCAATGAAGCTGCCTTAGATCACACCCTTGGTCCATCCAGGTCAGTACTGTCTACTCTGACTGGCAGCTCTGTCCTTGAAAAAGAGCAGTTTGTGTCAGAGCTCTCTCAGCCCCACCCACCTCACAGGGTGTCTGTTGTGGGGAGGGGAAGGGAAAGGAGTTTGTAAGCCGCTCTGAGACTCCAAGTGAAGGGCGGGGTATCAATCCAATCTCCTCCTCCTCCTCCTCCACTCTACCTCCAACAGCATACAGGTTGTACATCCCAGAGACCAGAATTCGGAAGCCCCGTTGAAATAGCTCTGCATATTCAATGTTGCTTGTGAAGGGTCTGAGCTCTTTTGCAAATATTCTTTGGGTGAACTGTGAGCTCATCTCTAGTCTTAACCTTCCACTGAGTGAGACCAATTTCCCTTCTAATTTAGCCAAGGTTGGGGCAGCCGGCCAGAAGCTTGACAAAAGAGATAAGTAAGAAAAACCATTTAATACCAAGAAAATGTCAAGACGAGTGATAATCCTGATGACTACAGATGTTTATAGTTTGATAGGTTGGGCTTGAGTTCCCATTTAGCTGTATTTTTAATGTAATTTTTGGGGGGTTGTCTTGATTTTTTCCATTTTGTGAAAGAAAAACGGTCAAATGAAATGTTGTCAATACAGGTTGCTGGCAATGGCTCCCCAGACTGTCTCAGGAAAGATGTCTTTTTCCAGCTCAGGGGATCAGAATTTGGCTCTGAGAAGACAGAATTTTGGCATGGCTGGCGCGCGGTGACGAGAGAGGCCGGGCCCGCTGGAATTCGGCCTGTTTTCAGCCCTGGCTTTGGAAGTCCTTTAAGCAATGGTTTTATTTATTTATTTAAAACGTTTCTAATGCTTTAGTTGCTGTAGATTTCCCGGCTTGCGTGGCCGTGTTCTTGGCATTGTGGGACCTGACGTTTCGCCAGCAGCTGTGACTGGCATCCTCAGAGGTATATAACACAGAAAGATGGAGTACTCTCTGTGTCAAGGTGAGAAGAAAAATGGTAGGCAGGTAATTTATATCTACTCAGGAAGGTGGGGTAGGGCTGAGTCATTATCTTGTAGGAGTTCCCCAAGCTATGGACATGCTAACAGAGGAGCTTTCCTGAGGAGGTTCTTTTGTCTATGGATTGTTTCCTGAGGAGGTTTCCTGTTTCCTGTGGAGATTCTTTTGTATGTGGATTGGCTGTTGAAATTCTAATCTTATCTGTAGTGCTATTGCCAGATATGGAGCCTTCGACAACATATCTTTAATGCTGCTTTCCCATCCAGTCAGGGTCCCCAAGGCATAGGGTTGCCACCTCCAGGTGGGACCTGAAGATGTCTCTAGGGTTACCAGTCCCCAGGTGGTGTCTGGAGATCTTCCGAAATTACAACTGCAGAGATCAGTGGAAAGAAACTTCGAAGACCAAGAACAAGGAATATCTCCCTTATAAATAAAAGCCGAATGGTGGTGGCATTTCTCTAGAACATTCCACACGCTCCAAAATCAGTTTGCTCTCTGATCTGTCATTCAGAGGGTCTCCCTATCCACTGGCTGCATTGCTTGAGTCTCGCCTCCAACATTCTAAACATTTTGTTGTTCCTCCCCTCCATAGCCAGTCAGAAAACAGAGGTTATTTGCATATGCAGCCTCATTGGCCTTTGCCTCGGAACACAGAGGTCGTTTGCATATGCGACTTGATTGGCTTTTGCCTCTAACATTCTAAACAGTCTGCTGTTCTGAGGTAAAATGTAATTGGCAGTAACAGACATTTGTCTATATTATGATGCAATTATTTTATCCAGTATAGTAACATGGTCCGGAGAAAAATCACTTCCTGACCCCAAAGTGGCCATCAGCATTTCCCTGGGTGTGTAAAAAGGGGCCACAAGAACTAAGCACTGAGGCAACCCGTCCTGCCCTCCCTCTCACGATCTACAGAAGAGAGTTTGGATTTATACCCTGTCCTCCACTGCCCGAAGGAGTCTCATACGATCTCCTTTCCCTTCCCCTCCCCACAACAGACACCCTGTGAGGTGGATGGGGCTGAGAGAGCTCTTGACAGAAACTGCCCTTGAGAGAACAGCTCTGAAAGAACTTGTGGCTGACCCAAGGTCACACCAGCAGCTGCATGTGGAGGAGTGGGGAATCAAACCGGGTTCTCCTTGATTAGAGTCTGTGCTTCTAACCGCTTCACCAAACTGGCTCTGCCTAAACTGGCTCTCCTGGAAGCCGGTGGAGATTTGGGGGCGGAGCCTGGGGAGGACAGGGACCTCAGTGCGGTACAATGCCACATAGAGTCCTCCCTCCAAAGCATCCATTTTCTGCGGGGGGGGGACTGATTGTTGTCATCTGGAGATGAGCTGTAATGCCAGGAGACCCGTCGGCAAGCCCAGGCCAAAGACCTCAAGCTCCTCATGCGACTGCTGCCGCTTTCAGCCTTGTAGCCGTCGCTTGCGGGAAACCTGTGCCCCTGCGGCCCGGAAAGTGGAACCAGATCCTGGCGCTCTCCTTCCTCGCCCCACTTAGACTCGTTGGAGTTGTTCTCCCCACGGCCCTGAAAGGGCAAAGGTTGCTGACACGATGTCTCCCGCTGGCTCCGAGACCATCTCAAAGGGGGTTTATTCCAGAAGGAGCCCGTGTCAAGGAAGCGCCAACCTCCGCCACAACCCCCGTGCCCCAGCGCCGGAAGATGAGCACAAATCAGACTCCGGAGCCTGCAGGGCAAGACGGGGGTCAGGAAGCAGCCCCGGTCTCCCCCTTCCAGGCCACCCTCCTGTCAACTGTGAGCCATCAGAGACGATTTCTTTAATGCAAACGCTTGCTGGAAAGGGAAATGGCTTATTTGCTGAGAGAGCACAAGGGGGGGAAAACACAGGCATTTAGATCTAGGGTTGCCAACTCTGGGGTGGAAAATTCCAGAAGCTTTGGGGGTGGAGCCTGGGGTGGACTGAGTGAGGGGGGGCAGAACTCAGCTGGGTGTCCGTTTGAGAGTTGACAGCCAGTTTGGTGTAGTCGTGAGGAGCGCGGGCTCTAATCTGGGAGAACCGGGGTTTGGCTCCCCGCTCCTCCATGTGCAGCCAGCTGGGTGGCCTCGGGTCAGTCACAAGTTCTCTCAGAGGTGTTCTCTCAGGAGCAGTCCTCGAAAGAGCTCTCTCAGCCCCACCTACCTCACAGCAGGCAATGCTCCCTCTAAGGTGTGGAGTCTTGTGAGCAAAAGTTCTACTTTGGTGAGCTACTGGCATTAAAACTGTGAGCGAGCGGTTTGGCTCCTGCATAAATCAGTTTGCTCTGGAGTCCTCCTTCCTGAGCTAAGAGAAAAATGTGTGAGCTGAAAAATAAAGAACTGTGAGCTAGCTCACACTAACTTAGCTTAGAGGGAGCATTGCTCACAGGGTGTCTGTTGTGGGGAGGGGAAAGGAAAGGAGTTTGTGAGCCGCTCTGAGACTCCTTTCGGTAGTGAAGGGCCATGGGGTATAAATCCAATCTCTTCTTCTCTCAAGAGCAGTTCTCAAGAGAGCTCTCTCAGCCCCACCTGCCTCACAGGGTGCCTGTTGTGGGGAGGGGAAAGGAAAGGAGTTTGTGAGCCGCTCTGAGACTCCTTTCGGTAGTGAAGGGCCATGGGGTATAAATCCAATCTCTTCTTCTCTCAAGAGCAGTTCTCAAGAGAGCTCTCTCAGCCCCACCTGCCTCACAGGGTGCCTGTTGTGGGGAGGGGAAAGGAAAGGAGTTTGTGAGCCGCTCTGAGACTCCTTTCGGTAGTGAAGGGCCATGGGGTATAAATCCAATCTCTTCTTCTCTCAAGAGCAGTTCTCAAGAGAGCTCTCTCAGCCCCACCTGCCTCACAGGGTGCCTGTTGTGGGGAGGGGAAAGGAAAGGAGTTTGTGAGCCGCTCTGAGACTCCTTTCGGTAGTGAAGGGCCATGGGGTATAAACCCAATCTCTTCTTCATGCCACAAAATTAGGTTTCCCAGCTCTAGGTTGGGAAATGCCTGGAGATTTGGAGGGGGGGTGGAGCCCTGGGAGGGCGGGGTTTGGGGAGTGGAGGGACCTCATTGGAGTACGATGCTATAGGGTCCACCGCCAAAGTAGCCATTTTCCCCAGGGGAACTGATCTCTGTAGCCTGGAGATCAGTTTTCATTCCGGGAAACCTTCAGGCCAGTGTTCCCTCTAAGCTGAGTTAGTGTGAGCTAGCTCACAGGTTTTTAGCCTCCAGCTCACACATTTTCATCTCAGCTCAGGGAGGAGGGCTCCAGAGCAAACTCATTGATGCAGCAGCCAAATCGCTCACTCACAACTTTAATGCCAGTCGCTCACAAAGTAGAATTTTTGCTCACAGGACTCCACAGCTTAGAGGGAGCACTGCTTCAGGCCCCAGCTGGAGATTGGAAACCCCAGGGTTCAGCTTGCATAACATGACAGGTTTGCCTTGTTTTCAGAATGGTCATATTTTGGAAGCTGTACCAGTAGCAAAAAGGTATAAATATGATTAGGGCTTTTTTGTAGAAGAAGCCCAGCAGGAACCTATTAGCATAATAGGCCACACCCAACAGCAGAAACTCATTAGCCTACTAGGCCACACCCCTGACAGCACAGCTCATTAGCCTATTGGGCCACACACCCCACGGCTTCCCTTAGCTTGCCCGGGCAAGCCCCCCCCCCCTTGAAGGGAAGGGAAGGCAGTTTGGTGTCGTGGTTAAGTGCGCGGACACTAATCTGGGAGAACCGGGTTTGATTCCCCACTCCTCCACTTGCACCTGGCTGGATGACCTTGGGCAAGCCGTAGTTCTAATAAGAGCTGTCCTTGAAAAAGAACCGTTTCTGTCAAGAGCTCTCTCAGCCCCACCTACCTCACAGGGTGTCTGTGGTGGGGAGGGGAAGGGACAGGAGTTTGTAAGCCGCTCTGGGACTCCTTCGGGTAGTGAAGGGCGGGGAATAAATCCAATTTCTCTTCTTCTTAAACTGCCTTCCCTTGGAATGCCCGGGCGCCCCACGGCTGCAGGGACCCCGGGCAAGCCGGCCCTTGGAGGGGAGGGGAGGCACGGGGGACATTTAAATGCCTCCCCGATCCATCCAGGGCCCCCCCCAGCCTGCCCGCCTCGGAGACGCTGGGGGGGGGGTCGCTCTCCAGGCCTTCCCTCTGTAGCCAGGCACGCACAGAGGTTTTGGCTGTAGCCGTCGGCATGGCCAACTCGGAAGCCAGCCGGATCTCCGTTCCTGTGCGTTCCTGCCCAAATATAGCCCTGACTGTGCTTTTTTGGAAAAAGAGATGCCGGAACTCTCAAGAGGGAAATGAAGTTTTCAGTGTATATATTGAAAACTTGAACTTTTTCCCCCCCAAGAATTGTATTAGTTTATGCAAAGAAACGGAGGGAAGGAGAAAAGAGGGGAGGAAAGAAAACGGACAGAGATCTATAAAATTCCAATTTGGCATTTTGCACGGATGTCTTCTCATCACAATTGCACAACTATTCCGTCAGTCATTCTTATTATTCCTCACTTAAACATATTCTCCCAGCACTTGAGTTTTAACCAGTCATAAAATGCCCTCCAAGGTTTCATATTCTTCCATTTTTCCTTTTAATATGTTTGCCAACTTGTCGATTTCAGCGCATTCCATAATCTTCAGTATCAATTCATGTAGTGTTGGAATTTTCCGTGTCCTCCGTGCCGTTGCAAATAAGATTCTGGCAGCAGTTAAAACATGTAAAATGAAATATCTATTATTCTTATCTAACTCATCTGGTAAATAGTTTAACAGAAATATTTCTGGCTTAAAATATATTGTGATGTTCAAGAGTGATTAACACATGGAATTCACTGCCACAGGAGGTGGCGGCGGCTACAAGCACAGACGGCTTCAAGAGAGAATCAGATAAACATATGGAGCAGAGGTCCATCAGTGGCTATTAGCCACAAGGTATAGATAGAAACTGTCAGTCTGGGGCAAGTGTTGCTCTGTATTCTTGGTGCTTGGAGGGGGGCAACAGTGGGAGTGTCCTGGTCCCACTGGTGGACCTCCTGATGGCACCTGGTATTTTTGGCAACTGTGTGACAGAGAGTGTCGGACTGGATGGGCCATTAGCTCGAGCGTGTCCAGAAGAGGGCAACCAGGATGGTGAGAGGGTTGGAATCCAAGTCTTATGAGGAAAGGCTGAAAGCGTTGGATCTGTTTAGCCTGGGAAAGAGAAGACTTGGAGGGGACATGATTGCAGTCTTTAAGTATGTGAAGGGCTGACATGTAGAAGATGGAGTGGATCTATTCTCTCTTGCTCCGGATTGCAAGACTAGATCTAATGGGTGGAAATTACAAGGGAGTCGTTACCGACTAAATATCAGGAGAAACTTCCTAACTGTAAGAGTGGTTGAGCAGTGGAACGGACTGCCTCGGGAGGTGGTGGATGCTCCTTGGCTGGACGTTTTCAAGCGGGGGCTGGATGACCATCTTTCGGGTATGTTGTAGGGCTATCTTTCAGCTATGCGCCTGCAGAGTGCAGGGGGTTGGACTAGATAACCTGCAAGGGCCCTTCCAACTCCAACATTCTATGATTCTATGATTGGCTTCTCTTATGTTCTTATGCCTGTAAGAAAGTGTGCCGTTCAATCCAAAATTTATGAACTTGAACTTGTACACATTTCTTAAAAGAATGTTGCCAAAGAGGTTCCAGTGTGTTCCCCCAGGAAAAAAAAATCCCCGATTATAAACCTTCTTCTTCTTATAAATTAAGCTTCTTAAATCTAGCTTGGAAAAATGGAGCCTATTGCAAAAACAGGGAAGTCGACTTGGAGGGGGTGGGAAACAACACCAGAACTAATATGAATGAATTGTTCTAATAAAACGCAATCAGCAATTCAGGCCCCAGGGCTCAGTCTGCCCCCCCCCCATATTCCTCCCCCAGGAATACCAATTGCTGTCTACTGTCTAACTGGCCGTCCGCTTTAACTGGTAGCAGATATCCAAGGAGCGCCCGATTGCCAAGCAAACTCTCCAGGGAACACCGAATGCCAAGCCAGAGGCAAGGAAAAAGAAAGAGCTGGGAAGGGATTGACGGTTCCCGGCAGCTGACTTCCATGGGGTTGGGAAGGGGCCGAGCGCGTCTTCTCCTGCATTTAGAGTACCTCATTTTGGAGTACTGTGTACAGTTCTGGTCACTACACCTCAAAAAGGATATTATAGCATTGGAAAAAGTGCAGAAAAGGACAACTAGGATGACAAAAGGGTTGGAACATTTTCCCTGCGAAGAAAGGTTGAAGCGCTTGGGGCTCTTTAGCTTGGAGAAACGACGGCTGAGGGGTGACATGATCGAGGTTTATAAGATTATGCGGGGGACAGAGCAGGTTTTAGAAAGAAGTACTTTTCTCCCTTTCTCACAATACAAGAACTCATGGGCACTCCATGAAATGGCTGAGCGGTTGGGTTAGAAGGGATAAAAGGGAGTCCTTCTTCACCCAAAGAGTGATTAACACATGGAATTCACTGCCACAGGAGGTGGTGGCGGCTACAAGCATGGACGGCTTCAAGCATACGGAGCAGAGGTCCATCAGTGGCTATTAGCCACAAGGTATAGTTAGGAACTCTCAGTCTGGGGCAAGTGATGCTCAGTATTCTTGGGGCTTGGGAGGGTGTAACAGTGGGAGGGGCTTCTAGTGTCCTGGTCTCACTACTGGACCTCCTGATGGCACCTGGTATTTTTCTTATGTTCTTATGCTGGTAAAACGCCACACGTAAAGAATTTTGATACAACCACCACCCGTCCATATTAAGAGCACTGAATTGTGTTTTATCATGTTCACACATGCATCGGGGAAGCGCACACAAAAAAGAATCCGGGTGCAATAATCCTCAAGCAATCGTGCCTACAAATACGATCGCTTTTCATCGTTTTGTCGATGCCCATTAGTCACATGGCGGGGATGAAACGGCAGGACTAGGTGGACGGAAACGGGAGCTTCAAACAGAGTGGCAGGCCGGGGACACCAGTGCTCCCCCTAAGCGGTGGAGTCCTGTGAGCAAAAATCCTACTTTGCGAGCCGCTGGCATTAAAGTTGTGAGCAAGCGATTTGTGAGCATTAAAGTTGTGAGCAGTCTGCTCTGGAGCGAAGGCAAAAATGTGTGAGCCGGAGGCTGAAAAACTGTGAGCGAGCTCACACTAACTCAGCTTAGAGGGAAGACTGGGGGACACCAGACAAAGGGATGGATCCAGACTGAATGGGCAATGATTCATCCCTTCCTACTCAAGAATCTCCGTATGTCGTTCCTCGGGGTCCCCCACCCCCAGAGCCACATTTGGTGGACATGATCAGTGGCCACAGAACTGCCAGGTCTGGGTTGGGAAAAACCAGGAGGTTTTGAGGGGGGAGGAGGAGAAGATCGGATTTATTCCCAACCCTTCATTCGGAATCTCAGAGCGGCTTACAATCTCCTTTCTCTCCACCTCTACCCTCTACCATTTTCTCCAGGGGAACTGATCTCTGTTCTCTGGAGATCAGTTATAAATCTAGGAGCTCTCAAAGCCCCACTTGGGGGGTCTGCAACCCTAGAAGGGGAGAGATCCCAGTGGAGTATAATACCACACCTTCCGAAGCAGCCATTTTCTCCAGGGGAACTGATTTCTATAGACCGGAGAACACTTGCAATTCCAGGAGATCTCCAGGCCCCACCTGGAGACTGGCAACCCTAAGAAGAGCTTCGTATCCCAAAGGGTTCCCCAACACGTACACAAAGATAGATGCAAGTTGGTTTATTCCCTCTGCTTTGAGGTTTGAATAAAGGCGCACTCCATCAAGACATGATTGAGGTTTATAAGATTATGCATGGAATAGAGCAGGTAGAGAAAGAAGTCCTTTTCCCCCTTTCTCACAAGACAAGACCTCATGGGCCCTCCATGAAATTGCTGAGCAGTCGGGTTAGAACGGATAAAAGGAAGTCCTTCTTCACCCAAAGAGTGATTAACACACGGAATTCACTGCCACAGAAGGTGGTGGCAGCCACAAGCATGGACGGCTTCAAGAGGGAATTAGATAAACGTTAACACGCTGAACTGCAGGCTGTGGAAGGTCGGTACTTCGGCAGTTCGAGACCTGAGTGTGCCACATGACGGAGTGAGCTCCCGTCTGTAGTTCCAGCTCCTGCCAACCTAGCAGTTCAAAAGCAAGAAATTGCAAGTCGATAAATAGGTGCCACTTCGGTGGGAAGGTAACAGCGTTCCGTGCGCCTTGGTGTTTAGTCATGCCAGCCACATGACCACGGAAACGTCTTCAGACAGCGCTGGCTCTTCGGCTTTAAAACAGAGATGAGCACCGCAACCCTAGAGTCGGATTCGACTGGCTTTCAAGCAAGGGAACCTTTACCTTTTTTATGGAGCAGAGGTCCACCAGTGGCAAGGTATAGATAGGGACTCTTGGTCTGGGACAAGGGATACTCTGTATTCTTGGTGCTTGGGGGGGGCAACAGTGGGAGGGCTTCTAGTGTCCTGGCCCCACTGATGGACCTCCTGATGGCACCTGGTATTTTTGGCCACGGTGTGACACAGAGTGTTGGACCGGATGGGCCATTAGCCTGATCCAACATTGGCTTCTCTTATGTTCATCAGTGGCTCTTAGCCACAAGGTATAGAGAGGAACTCTCAGTCTGGGGCAAGGGATGCTCTGTCTTGGTGCTTGGGGGGGGGGGCAACAGGGGGAGGGCTTCTAGTGTCCTGGCCCCACTGCTGGACCTCCTGATGGCACCTAGTATTTTTGCCCACTGTGTGACAGAGTGTTGGACTGGCCTGACCCAACACTGGCTTCTCTTATGTTCTTAAGAACTTCTCTTATGCAAACCCCATCGAAATAAAAAGGGAGTTTCGCACAGGGGTCTCCGGTGGGAGAACTTCCCAAAGCAACGTTACACACACACACACACACACACACACACACACACAGAGAGAGAGAGAGAGAGAGAGAGAGAGAGAGCCTCTCCTCCCTCCGTTTAAACTTTCCTTCCTCTTTCATTCCTCCTCCATTTCTCTCCCTCCCTCCTCCCGCAATCTTTTCCTCTCTCGTCGAGCAAAAAAATAATCTTTCCAATTTTTTTTTTTACACCCTAAGAGCGCGCACACGGGTTGAACATCTCCCTGCTTTGTTCCGGGAGCAATAAGGACAGCGGCCCCAACCTGAAACAGCATGAAGGGGGGGGGGACTCACTTCCAAATTTTAAAAAGCCACGTTATCGGGGAAGCATTTAAATTGCAGAGGGGGGGGGTGGTTCCGCCATTCCCCAAGAAGCGCCCTGCCTTGAATATGATGGGGGGCAGGAGGTTAAAACACAGACATCATAACCTTTATTGCTTCATTTTTGTGCGCGGAGTCATTAACGGCAGGAGGCATCGCAGATGCGCCACAACATTCGGGGACTGGAGAGAAATTCAATACACACATTGTAACCTAATTTATGGGCAATGTGGAGGGGGGGAAAAACAGGCGTGGGGAAGGGGCGAAGCCTTTCTGCTGCGCAAACCCCCGTGGAAACGAACGCAATCCGGGGGAGGGAACGTAGATGGTTTTGGAAGGACTCCCGGAAGCAAGGGGTGGGCCTGAGTGATAAAACTGCTCCCCTTGACGCTGTGAAGTACCAGCCTCCCCTCTTCAGTCAAAACGTGGGGCCGTGGCTCAGTGGCACAATGTCTGCTCAGTGTGCCGGAGGTCCCGGGTTCAATCCTCGGCGTCTCCAGTTAAAAGGAGCAGGAGGCAGGTGATGGGAACGACCTCTGCCTGAGACCCTGGAGAGCCATGAAGTGGGGCTGTAGATTAGTGGCAGAGCATCTGCTTGGCATGCAGAAGGTCCCAGGTCCCTGCCAGAGACCCTGGAGAGCTGCTGTCAGTCTGAGTAGACAGTACTGACCTTGATGGACTCATGGTCTGATTCAATAACAGAGCTAGAGCATCTGCTTGGCGTGCAGAAGGTCCCAGGTTCAATCCTTGACATCTCCAGTTAAAAGGAACAGGCAGTAGGTGATGGGAAAGACCTCATCCCTGAGACCCTGGAGAGCCATGAAGTGGGGCTGTGGCTCAATGGCAGAGCCTCTGCTTGGCATGCAGAAGGTCCCAGGTTCAATCCCCGGCATCCCCAGTTAAAAGGACCAGGCAGGAGGTGATGGGAAAGACCTCAGCCTGAGGCCCTGGAGAGCTGCTGCCAGTCTGAGTACACAATACTGACCTTGATGGACTCATGGTCTGATTCAATAGCAGAGCTAGAGCATCTGCTTGGCATGCAGAAGGTCCCAGGTTCAATCCTTGACATCTCCAGTACAAAGGATCTCTACCTAAGGCTCTGGAGAGCTGCTGCCAGTCTGAGCAGACAATGCTGACCTTGATGGACCCAGGGTCTGATTCAGTATAAGGCACCTTTGTGAGTGTCCATGCAAGCTAATAAATAACCAGAGGAAGGTTCTGAGGTTTCATACGTCTCCAGTAATGACTGACATGACTGTGCAGAGGGGGCATGGCTCAGTGGTAGAACATAAGGACCTAAGAGAAGCCAGTGTTGGATCAGGCCAAGGGCCCATCCAGTCCAACAGTCTGTGCCACACAGGGGCCAAAAATACCAGGTGCCATCAGGAGGTCCAGCAGTGGGGCCAGGACACTAGAAGCCCTCCTACTTTTAGAGGTAGTTTCCCACTGCCTGCCTCTGTGTCACGACCCTAGTATACCTTGGAGGTCGCCCATCCAAATACTAGCCAAGGCCAACCCTGCTTAGCTTCCGAGATCCGACGGGACCGGGCTTGCCTGAGCTATCCAGGACAGGGCAGAAGGGGCAAGGAGGAATGTGTCTGCCCTCCCAGTCCACTCACGCTCCCCTTACAATCCCTTACCATGGCCCATCCAGATCATTGTTAAATTCCCTGCAATTCTCTGCAACCAGGATTGTGAGAGGGTTGGAATCCAAGTCTTATGAGGAAAGGCTGAAAGAGTAGGGTCTGTTTAGCCTGGGAAAGAGAAGGCTTAGAGGGGACATGATTGCAGTCTTCAAATATCTGAAGGGCTGTCGTGTAGAAGATGGAGCAGGTCTCCTCTATCTTTCTCCGGATTGCAAGACTAGATCTAATGGGTGGCAATTACAAGGGAGTCGTTACCGGATAAATATCAGGAGAAACTTCCTAACTGTCAGAGTGGTTGAGCAGTGGGACAGACTGCCTCGGGAGGTGGTGGATGCTCCTTCGCTGGACGTTTTCAAGCGGAGGCTGGACGACCATCTTTTGGGCATGTTGTAGGGCTATCTTTCGGCTATGCTCCTGCAGAGTGCAGGGGGTTGGACTAGATGACCTGCAAGGTCCCTTCCAACTCTAACATTCTATGATTCTATGATTTCCCCCCCCCTCTAAGCCAGGCTCCACAACTGGGAATTGAGGTGCAGGAGTTAGAAGTTTCTATCGCGCGGGGGAAAACTCCTCTGCATTTTAAAAGCAAGCCTGTCAGAAATGAGCCTAACTCATTCCATCATGAAAAAGAACACGTTTCACATTTTAAAAAGAAGTGTGTCAGGGATAAAGCTAAACTGGCTCCATCATGGGGGGGAAAATATGTCCTGCGCTTAGAAATCAAGCGTGTCAGGGATTGGAGAAACATATGGAGCAGAGGTCCATCAGTGGCTATTAGCCACAAGGTATAGATGGAACACTCTGTCTTGGGCAATGATGCTCTGTATTTTTGGTGTTGGACTGGATGGGCTATTAGCCTGATCCAACATGGTTTCTCTTATGTTTTTATGTCTGGGGCAGTGACGCTCTGTCTTCTTGTAGCTTGGGGGGCAAGAGTGGGAGGGCTTCTGCAGTTCTCACCCTGCTGGTGGCCCTCCTGATGGCCCCTGGATTTTGGCCACTGTTTGACACAGAGTGTTGGACTGGCTTCTCTCCAACATGGCTTCTCTTCTTGTGTCTGGGACAGTGATGCTCTGAATTCTTGGTGCTTGGGGGGCAACAGCAGGAGAGCTTCTGCAGGTCTGACCCCGGTGGTGGACCTCCTGTTGGCCCCTGGGTGACGCAGAGTGTTGGACTGGAGGGGTCATTGGCCCCTCTTATGTTCTTATGTCTGGGGCAGTGTTGCTCTGGATTCTTGGTGCTTGGGGGGCCACAGTGGGAGGGCTTCTGGAGTTCTGGCCATGCTGGTGGACATCCTGATAGAACCTGGGTTTGGGCCACTGTGTGACACAGTGTGTTGGACTGGAGGGGTCATTGGCCCCTCTTATGTTCTTATGTCTGGGGCAGTGTTGCTCTGGATTCTTGGTGCTTGGGGGGCCACAGTGGGAGGGCTTCTGGAGTTCTGAACCCAGTAGTGGACCTCCTGAGGGCACCCAGGTTTTGGCCACTGTGTGACACAGAGTGTTGGACTGGAGGGGCAACTGGTCTGATCCAACATGGCTTCTCTTATGTTCTTATGATCCCAACTAGCTCCATCATGAAAAAATACATCCTGCAGGGATGTGGCTAAACTAGTTCTATCATGGGGGGGGGGAGACTATGCCCTGCACTTAGAAAGCAAGCGTGTCAGGGATAAGGTTAAACTAACTCCATCATTAAAAGAATATGTCCTGCACTTAGAAAGCAAGCATTTCAGGGATAAGGCTAGACTAGATCCATCATGAATAAAGACACCCTGCACTTAGAAATCAACCATGTCAGGAATGCTCCTAACTAGTTCCATCATGGGGGAAAATTGCTCTGCACCTACAAAGCACATGCCAGGAATGATGCCAAAGTGGTTCCAGCTCTGCACTACGAAACCAAGTACATCAGGGACGATACTAAACTAGCTCCATCATGGAAAAAACGTGTTCTGCAGTTAGAAAGCAAGGATATCAGGGATGATACTAAACGAGCCCCATCATGGGTTAAAAAAATATATGCTCTTCACTTAACAAGCAATCACGATGACACTAAATTAGATCCATTCTCCCTGACATCCTAGCTTTCCCTGTGCAGGGAAATTCTTTTTACGGGAACTCCTGCCTGGAATCCAAAGCTTAACTAACCTCAGCTCGAACTGTGTGCAAATCTAATGTAACAAATGCTTCATGAAAATTAACACCCCCAGGAAAGACACCTTGGCACGGCTTGTAAACCAGGACGGGGCCTGCTGAATTTTGGAAGAGGGGACTGGGGGAGGAAGCGGCCAAGACCACATTCTGCAAGGGCCAAAAAAACAAAAACAAAAAACCCACAAAGACAACCCAGATAGCCGGCTGAGTTCCCTACAGACAATTAAGCACCAGTTAATGTAATCACCTACCGCAGACAGAGCTAACAATACAGGAAATAAAAACATAAGTCACACCAGGCGCCTGCCAGCGGCTCCCTGGCACCACGCGGAAGGTCGGCTGGCTGTCACCGGAATGCCGTGCCAGCGACGCAGCCGTCCCAAATCGGATGGCGTGCAAAGGGCAAGGACGGAGATTAGAATGTCAAACGGGACGTGTTCGGTGGAAGGCGCCCGGGACTGCCGTAACAGGAGAAGGGAACAGTGCCATGGCTTCCAGATAGCAGGCGGCGGGGAGGGCTCCGGGCCGATTCCTAGAGAGGCTCAAAACTGGCCTTGGTAGAGTACTGCGGCCTGCCTCTATGCACTCGCAGACGGATAAACCAGGTCGGCTGGGTGTCTCAGTTTTCCAAACTCGTCAGAGGCGGAGGAGGAGGATATTTTTTGGGTTGTTGATTTTAAAGTAACAACAAGAGCAAACATTTGAAATTTCATAATTTCCCCACCACTAATTTGGATTAGCTCTTCGAGGAGGAGGAGGAGGAGGAGGAGGAGGAGGAGAGATTGGATTTCTACCCCGCCCTTCACTACCCAAAGGAGTCTCAGAGCAGCTTACAAACTCCTTTCCCTTCCCCTCCCCACAACAGACACCCTGGGAGGTAGGCGGAGCTGAGAAAGCGCTGACAGAAACTACCCTTGAGAGAACAGCTCTGAGAGAACTACGGCTTGGCCAAGGTCATCCAGCAGGTGCAACTGGAGGAGTGGGGAATCAAACCTGATTCTCCCAGATTAGAGTCTGCACACTTTAACCACTACACCAAACTGTCTCCTGGAGGAGGAGCAGGAGGAAGAGGAAGAAGAAGAGGAGGAGGAAGAGGAAGAAGAAGAAGATCCCCAGACCCCACATATCCCCCAATTCATTTGCCCACCATGCATGAGGTTCGACCCATGAGCACTTGTCTACAGGGTCAGAGCAGTCCCATTCGCATACAAAGCATGCCTTCATCCAACTAGTTTAGGCCTGCTATCGATACATTCCTCCAGACCCTGAGGAGCTAAATTGATTGCACACAGAAAGAAAGAAAGAAAGAAAGAAAGAAAGAAAGAGAGAGAGAGAGAGAGAGAGA
>NW_015170970.1:175821-182305 GCF_001447785.1 Gekko japonicus | reverse complement strand
GGAAGGAAGGAAGGAAGGAAGGAAGGAAGGAAGGAAGGAAGGAAGGAAGGAAGGAAGGAAGGCCCAAGAGAAAAAGCTACAAGGGTTCACTGGAGAAAGGGAGAGTGAAGAATGGAAACGATCAAAGAAACAGTTGTCTACGAGCCACTAGGGTACCACAATGTCTTGTCTCTTCCGGCGGCCTATAGTTCTCCCGCGCACCCCTTATCTCTGCCCCTTAATCAGGCCCACGACACACAGAGCAAACACAGGGAGATCCGCACACCGACGGAGTTGATGCGTTTAATTAGATTTCATCAGGAAGCGACTGAAAAATTAATATGGAGAGATTTCCACCGGCCCGGCGATAACCTCTCCCGCAGAGCGTCGGGATTTATAGCCAGCCGTCAGTCGGGCGGAAGTTATGGCAACTCCCAAGGATTATGAATTCCATAAGTGGGCCCAAAGGAACCCTGCTGGGGTTATCACTAGGCAATATATCTATTGCTCTAGGCAGGGACTGGGTTCCAAACACGGGGCCGAAACCTGGAAGGAAAGCCAAAGGAGTCCTGTCTTATGTGGCGGACTACAGATATCCCTGGGCAATGCTGCCATGGAACCAAGCAGCTGTACCACTTGAGAGCTCGTTCCCCTGCAAGCCACCCATTCCATCCCCAGCCGTCGATGTCCTCCTGCCATTTGGTGGTAGAAAGTGACATCGAGCCACAGCGGCTTCTGTGCTAGTTTGAATAACCACCGAACGTACACAGTCCCGAGCAAGGGCCACTCTACAAAAAAACATTCACGGATCAACAGGTCGCTACCGAGCCGCCCATTTCCCTTGCATTCAGTCAACATCATCTGCATCCCATTTGCATCCGATATAACAGATGCCAAGTGCTACACTGCACTCCAGAAGTCTTTTGCTTCTAATTTTTCCCTTCCTAATGTGAAAAAGAATTTATGGCAGCCCTTGAAGAATCATTATATACAAGGACTTCTTTATGAGATTTGAGAGCTGCCAGGAAGGGGGGGGGAGAAGGGGGATCAACGCATGAATTCTGGCTTCTTCGTGAGGCTTTCTGGCTTCGGTTTTCTTTGAAAACCTGTTGACAAAAATACAAATTGCTTTGAATTCCTGGGAGATTTAGGACCAAATTGCAAGGCTGGAGCTCCACGGCTGGAATTACACCAACTGGAGTTGTACCAAACAGGCAAGGGCTGGGCTCGTCTTGAGCTACAAGGTACTCTGTTGCAAAGTCTGGGGCAACATCCAGGTTTAGAAAAAAGGTGATCATAGATAGATAGATAGATAGATAGATGATAGATAGATAGATAGACAGATAGATAGATAGATAGATAGATAGACAGACAGACAGACAGACAGACAGACAGACAGACAGACACAGACAGACAGACAGACAGACAGACGATGGCTGGGTTGGTGGGTGGGTGGGTGATAGACAGGCGGATCAACATTAGACAGACAGACAGACAGATCAAGCAACATTAGATAGATGATAGATGGATGGGTGAATGGATGGATGATTGACAGACTGACAGGCAGACCAACATTAAATAGAAGATAGATAGATGATAGACAGACAGACAGACAGATCAACCAACATTAGGTAGATTATAGATGATGGGTGGATGATACACAGACAGACAGGCGGACAAACATTAGATAGACAGACAGACAGACAGACCGATTGATAGACATCAGACAGACAGATACACTGACACACATTAGACAGACGGACAGTACACAGGCAGACAGAGAGACATTGGACAGATAGACAGACATTATATAGACAGACAGAGACAGATAAATTGATTGATAGACACACATTAGACAGACAGACATTACATAGACAGACAGACAGATATAGGCAGAATGACTGATGGAAAGACATTAGACAGACGTTAGATAGACAGACAGATAGATGGACAGACAAACTGATAGATATTCGACAGACAGACAGGCCCAGATAGAGAGAGGCAAATTTAGAACAACACCCCCTCCCTTGTTTTTTAAAAAAGGAGTTCCTCACAAAACAAATGGCCCTGCAAGAACTCCGAAGCTCTTCCGGGTTGCCAAGGCAACCTTCTTCCCAGGCCGAGGCCTCCACCCGGCCCTGTGCTACAGAGAGACACCCCCCCCCCGTAGGCTTTACTGCCCCCCCCCCAAAGCATCATAGGAGGGCAGGTGGGTCACCCAAAGCCTGAGAGGGGGCCACTAAACCCTTCCCCTCATTTCGAGGCACAGTGCCAAGCTGAGCCCCCCCCCCCTTGTGACAGCAACCAGGGTTGCCAGCTCCGGGATGGGAGATTCCTGGAGACCTGGAGACAAGAGTCTGGGGCAGGGAGGGACCTCTGCAGGGTGTAATGCCATAGAGTCCACCTTCCAAAGCAGCTGTTTTCTCCGGGGGGGCCTCGCCTCTGGAATCTGGAGATCCGCTGTGATTCTCGGAACTAGGGTTGCCAACCTCCAGGCAGCACCTGGAGATCTCCCAGAATGAACTCTATGGCATTGTACCCTGCCGAGGCCCCTCCCCAAACCCCGCCCTCTCCCAGCTCCACCCCCCAAGTCTCCAGGAATTTTTTAACCCGGGGTTGGCAAGCCTACCAGCAGGAAACGACCAGGCCCTACCTGGAGGCTTGCAACCCTAGGTGCACAGTCCGGACTCAGCTTCCTCACTAGGGACTCCGGATCGGGCCCTTTCCTCAGAGCGTCTCTAAAAGCCTGCGCCGATCTGTTTGTTTGCTTCCATTTTGGCTCATCTTCCTCTCAAAGGTTCGGATCAGGTGGCAATCGTTAAAAACAAAAACATGCAACAGAAACCAAATACCCAATTAAATGCAAGTTGCTGCCTGTCCGCTTTCATCCTGCCGGCTGAGTACTAGCCCAAGAGGAAAACTTTTATCGGCTCTTCGGAAAAAAGCTTCCGGATAAAGTCTGAGTCCGGGGCATGCACACGAAAGCTTCTGCCCAGAATTAAACTTGGTTGGTCTTAAAGGTGCCACTGGATTCAACCTTTGATCTATTGCTTCAGACTAACACAGCTGGAGCTGCGGTGGCTCAAGTGGTTAAGATGCTGAACTGCAGGCTGTGGAAGGTCGGTAGTTCAGCAGTTCGAGACCCGGGTGCTGCATGACGGAGTGAGCTCCCGTCTCTAGTTCCAGCTCCTGCCAACCTAGCAGTTCGAAAGCAAGAAATTGCAAGTTGATGAATAGGTACCCCTTCGGTGGGAAGGTAACAGCGTTCCGTGCGCCTTGGTGTTTAGTCATGCCGGCCACATGACCACGGAAACGTCTTCGGACAGCACTGGCTCTTCGGCTTTGAAACGGAGATGAGCACCGCAACCCTAGAGTCGGACTCGACTGGCTTTCGAGCAAGGGAACCTTTACCTTTACCTAACACGGCTACACACCCAAATCTAGCTTCAGGATAGTTTTGATGGGCCTCTAAGGAAAGGAAAATTCCTTATTTGGGGGGGGGGGCCCAAAGCCCTGGATAGCCCAGGCTAGCCTGATTCCGTCAGATCTCGGAAGCTAAGCAGGGTCGTCCTTGGCTAGTATTTGGAAGGGTGACCTCCAAGGAATACCAGGGCTGTGACGCAGGAGCATGCAATGGCAAACTTGCTATTAGTTCCCAACTGCATGAGAATATACTTTCCTTTGACCAAGAGAGAAAGACACATAATTGAAGACAAAAAATATAGGACGAGGGCAGAAGGTATTTGAAAATGAGGCCTCTGTATTTAATCCCTGCCTTGAGTCACTGAGGCCCCGGTCACATGGGCCAGATAACACGGGGGAGGGGAGGGGAGGCGTGGCTGTTCGCCCCGGAGCAAAATTAAGCGCGGTAGCCCGATCACACGGTCTTCATGCTTAGGCTGTAAGCTGGCGATCACACAGCGATGCTGGAGCATGCCAAAGAAGCGGCACGGCAAGCGTTTCGCGTTTGTGCACATGCACAGTTCCGCGGAGAAGCACTGCTTTCAGTTTCGTGCTTGTGCGCATGCGCTTACGAGAAACATCCGGTTTGCGACGGGATGTGGACGGGCGCCGGATGACATGGGATACTAGCGCTCCCGTGATCAGACGCCCACCTCTGCCCTGCGTTTTCCGGATACTAGTGCACTTTCCGAGGTACTTTTTTCCTGTGCATCTTCGGCGGGACACCACGGGTACGCTATGCTTCCCAGATGTTGCGGTGTCATCGCGCCCTGAAAATCCACCCTACATTCGTGCCTTTAGCGTGGCAAATCCTCCATGTGAGCGGGGCCTGAGATCTTCTTTTATAAAACCAGTTTAAATTGGTCCTTTTTTCAGTATTCATGGTATTACTTGGAGTTAATGTTCAATATAAGCTGAACGTAATAAATAATAATAAATACATAATATATATTTCTGACCCCGGAGGAAGGCCGAATTGGCCAAAACATGAATGGTCTTGGTCACATGTTTTCTGTTTGATAACTATGTTTGCTTTTATCTTCTATTGAGGCTACTATTGGACCTATATCTGTTTTTATCTAATTTCTAATAAATGCATGAATTTTGCAATGTTTGGTAATATTTATGTTATAGGTTTTTCATTGGCATTATTTGGCCCGCATATTTGCGCTAATTAGCCTTTTGGTGTCTTAATTGTACCGCACACAATGCCATAAGATAATTAATTAATTAGACACTGTAAGCAATGCTCCCTCTAAGCCGCGGAGTCTTGTGAGCAAAAATTCTACTTTCTGAGCTCCTGGCATTAAAGTTGTGAGCGAGCAGTTTGGCTGCTGCATCAGTGAGTTTGCTCTGGAGCCCACTGACTGTAAGCTATATTGGCTTGTGCAGTTGCTTTTTGTTTCCTTCTCCCCAATATGCATGTGCCATTTATCACATTCACCACTGTCCTGACCTGGATGGCCCAGGCTACTAACTCAGCTTAGAGGAAACACTGACTGTAAGCTACATTGGCTTGTGCAGTTGCTTTTTGTTTCCCCATCCCCAATATGCATGTGCCATTTACCACGTTCACCACTGTCCTGACCTGCATGGCCCAGGCTAGCCCAATCTCGGAAGCTTAAGCAGGGTCGGCCTTGGCTAGTATTCGGATGGGCGACTTCCAAGGAATACCAGGGTCGTGATGCAGAGGCAGGCAACGGCTAACCACCTCTGAAACGTCTCTTACCATAAAAAATTAAGTCTAGTGCGCCACCTAGTGGTTCATAACGCAAAAAGAGCTAGAACGTTTCGCTGCCAGACAATTTTAGGATCTCCTGGCTATACTACACAAAATACCATACAATAATTATTAATTGACTATTCTACACCCTTGCTCCTCTGAACTCAGAACAAGGGTGATAGAGTCAATGCGGCACTCTCCATTTATCTTCAAGGCCATGATGGTAGGGATAGGAATGGGTTACCATAAGTAATTCATGGTGTGTAGGCCAAAATCCACATCTGCAATTTTGCCTGGAAGTTAACTGAAAACTAGGGCTGCCAGCTCCAGGGTTGGGAAATACCTGGAGATATTGAGGAGGAGGAGAAGGTTTTTTGAGAGGTTTTGGCTTCATTGGTCCCTTACTCTTGGGGCTCCAGAAAAGAACGTCTAGCTCAGTTCTTCTTCCAGATGTCAGTATCAGCACGTTACACAGTAAGGTTGCCAGCTCTGGGTCTGGAAATAACTGGAGATTTGCGGGGGATGGAGCCTGGGGAAGGCAGGGTGTGGTCAGGGGAGGGACTGAAGTAGGGTATAATGCCACAGAACCCACCCTCCAAAGCAGTCATCTTCTCCAGGGCAACTGACCTTGGTCACTGGAAATCCACTGTAACAGATGAAGATCTCCAGGTGCCACCTGGAGAGCCAGTTTGATGTGGTGGTTAAGTGCGCGGACTCTAATCTGGGAGAAATGGGTTTGATTTCCCCACTCCTCCACTTGCACCTGGCTGGATGACCTGGGCAAGCCATAGTTCTGATAAGAGCTGTCTTTGAAAAAGTTCCAGGTGCCACCTGGAGAGCCAGTTTGATGTGGTGGTTAAGTGCGCGGACTCTAATCTGGGAGAAATGGGTTTGATTTCCCCACTCCTCCACTTGCACCTGGCTGGATGACCTGGGCAAGCCATAGTTCTGATAAGAGCTGTCTTTGAAAAAGAGCCGTTTCTGTCAGAGCTCTCTCAGCCCCACCTACCTCATGTTCCCTCTAAGCTGTGGAGTCTTGTGAGCAAAAATTCTACTTTGTGAGCTACTGGCATTAAAGTTGTGAGTGAGCGATTGGGCTAACTGCAGAAATTGGTTTGCTCTGGAGCCGTCCTTCCTGAGCTAAGACAAAAATGTGTGAGCTGGGGGCTGAAAAGCTGTGAGCTAGCTCACACTAGCTCAGCTTAGAGGGAACACTGCTCACAGGGTGTCTGTTGGGGGGAGGGGAAGGGAAAGGAGTTTGTAAGCCGCTCTGAGACTCCTTCGGGTAGTGAAGGGCGGGGTATAAATCAAAGTTCCCTC
>NW_015170970.1:173541-173723 GCF_001447785.1 Gekko japonicus | reverse complement strand
GGGGCTTATAGAAGCCTAGAGTTGGAATGACCCAGATCAGCCAGTATCATAATTGTTAAGTCGCTGGCTGAACAAAGCAGTCGGAGAGTGATTCAGCAAGAACACAACTTTATTCTTCAACTCGAACACAACTCCGACACGGATCAACATCCGATAGCCAGAACAGCCTTTACATTGCAGCT
>NW_015170970.1:171364-173127 GCF_001447785.1 Gekko japonicus | reverse complement strand
GACGGCTGAGGGGTGACGGGATCGAGATTTATAAGATTATGCATAGGATAGAGCAGGTCGAGAAAGAAGTTATTTTCTCCCTTTCTCACAATACAAGAACTCGTGGGCACTCCATGAAATTGCTGAGCGGTCGATTAACACATGGAATTCACTGCCACAGGAGGTGGTGGCGGCTACAAGCATGGATGGCTTCAAAAGGGAATTAGATAGGCATATGGAGCAGAGGTCCATCTGTGGCTATTAGCCACAAGGTATAGATAGGGACTCTGGAGCAAGTGATGGTTCCCCCAGATTAGAGTCCGCACTCTTAACCATGACAGCAAACTGGCAGGTTGTACAGAACTCCAAAGCTCTGAAAAATGGCTTCATGTGGAGGGAATCTCCATACTGCTTTTTGCAGCCAAGACGGTCATTGCCTCCCACTGGAAAACGACAATGACACCCAAAGAAATAGACGCTTTACAATTGTGGTAAAAAAAGTGTCTTATTATCCTGACACTCAGTTAAAGTTATTGCTCAAATATCTCCATAACAATGTAAGGATATATGTTTTACTTGGAATTCTAAACTATGTATCTCCTTTATATGTATTTATATGCGACAAACAACTTGCTTAGAACAACGAGTTATTCTCTAAACAATACTTGTCTAATGTTCAAATTATGTTTGTACACCTATTCATGACAGCTACACGTTTTGTTCAAATTTCCACCAACTGTTCATCTATAGATATATTCAATCAAATATATTGTATTAAAAAATGGCTTCATGTGTCATGTGAATACTTATGTTCTGCTTCAGTTCCTTCTGTGGGTTCCAGACTCCTAAAATCCTAATGCATTGCTTGCCGAATGTCCCGTTGTGTCGACTGTACTGACTCACTATGTGTAATCTGCCTTTAGCCCCTGTGAGAAAGATGGACTATTAATAACACTGAATGAATGAATGAATGAATGAATGAATGAATGAATGAATGAATGAATGAATGAATGAATGAATGGCAGCATCTTTCAGAGAAAGGCTCCTTACGCTGGGGAAACTGCGGCTGTTAGCAGAACAGACAGGTGAGCTCCATCCTCTGCCGTCATTATGAAACAGTGCGGAAAACTGCAGAGAGCATTTGTTGATAAATGTCGATCATAAAAGAGCCATATCAAATTTTTAAACAAGTATTACATACAGCAGTACAGCTATGATATATGATACAGGAGAACACAGGTGGCTGTAGGTATCAAATGCACAACGGAGCTGAAAATGTGCTTCTTGAACTTCTCCGGTAGGGTTGCCAGTCTCCAGGCGGTGGCTGGAGAAAGCCAGTTTAGTGTAGTGGTTAGAAGCGTGGACTCTAATCTGGGAGAAACGGGTCTGATTCCCCGCTCCTTACAGGCAGCTGCTGGTGTGACCTTGGGTCAGTCACAAGATCTCTCAGAGCTGTTCTCTCAGGAGCAGTTTCTGTCAGAGCTCTCTCAGCCCCACCGACCTCACAGGGGAGGGAAAGGAGATTGTAAGCCGCTCTGAGACTCCTTCGGGTAGTGAAGGGTGGGGTATAACTCCAATCTCTTCTTCTTCTCTCAAGAGCAGTCCTTGAAAGAGCTCTCTCAGCCCCACCTACCTCACAGGGTGTCTGTTGTGGGGAGGGGAAGGGAAAGGAGTTTGCAAGCCGCTCTGAGACTCCCTTGGGTAGTGAAGGGCGGGGTATAAATCCAATCTCCTCTTCTTCTTCTTTTACCTCCCAGGGTGTCTGTTGTGGGGAGGGGAAGGGA
>NW_015170970.1:163764-171256 GCF_001447785.1 Gekko japonicus | reverse complement strand
ACAGCCACTCTCCCTTTGGTAGTGAAGGGCGAGGTATAAATCCAATCTCTTCTTCTTCTTCTTTTACCTCACAGGGTGTCTGTAGTGGGGAGGGGAAGGCGTTTGTAAGCCGCTCTGAGACTCCTTTGGGTAGTGAAGGGCGGGGTATAAATCCAGTCTCTTTTTCGTCTTCTTCTTCTTCTGCAATCTCGCTACCCCGCCAGCCCGGTCATGGCTTGTTAAAAGGGAATTGGACCTTGGGCAAACCGTAGCTCTGATAAGTGCTGTTCTTGAACAAGAGCAGTTACTGCCAGACCTCATAGGGTGTCTGTTGTGGGGAGGGGAAGGGAAAGGAGTTTGTAAACCACTCTGAGACACCTTTGGGTAGTGAAGGATAGGGTAGAAATCCAATCTCTTCTTCTTCTGAATCCAATCGCTTCTTCTCTCTCCTGGAATTACGTCTTATCTCCAGACTACAGAGATCAGCCCCCCTGGAGAAAAGGATGCCTTGGATGGTGGTCTCTATGGCAGTAGACCCCGCTGAGGTCCCTCCTCTCCTCAAACCCCGCCCTCTCCAGGCTCCACCCCTAGAATCTCCCGATATTTCCCAACCCAGAGGTCGTGACCCTATTCTCAAAAGAATAGGAGAAGTCCTGCTCTGAAGAAGAGCAGATGTCCTACTAAGAATAACAGTGGGTGGGAAGTTGCCAACTCTGGGCAGGGAAATTCCGGGAGATTCGGGGGTGGAGCATGGCAGAGGTTGGCTATAATAAGGTCCATCCGTGGCTCTTAGCCACAAGGTATAGAAAGGAACTCTCAGTCTGGGGCAAGGGATGCTCTGTCTTCTTGGTGCTTGGGGGGGCAACAGTGGGAGGGCTTCTAGTGTCCTGGCCCCACTGCTGGACCTCCTGATGGCACCTGGTCTTTTTGGTCACTGTGTGACAGAGTGTTGGACTGGATGGGCCATTGGCCTGGTCAAACATTGGCTTCTCTTACATTCTGATAGATGGAATACACTGTCTGGGGCAAGTGATGCTCTGTATTCTTGGTGCCTGGGGGGGCAACAGTGGGAGGGCTTCTAGTGTCCTGGCCCCACTGCTGGACCTCCTGATGGCACCTGGTCTTTTTGGTCACTGTGTGACACAGAGTGTTGCACTGGATGGGCCAGTGGCCTGATCCAACATTGGCTTCTCTTACATTCTGACAGATGGAATACACTGTCTGGGGCAGTGATGCTCTGTATTCTTGGTGCTTGGGGGGGGGGGCAACAGTGGGAGGGGCTCCTAGGGTCCTGGCCACACTGATGGACCTCCTGATGGCACCTGGTACTTTTGGCCCCTGTGTGACACAGAGTGTCGGACCGGGTGGACCATTGCCCTGGTCCAACATTGGCTTCCCTTATGTTCTGATAGATGGAATACACTGTCTGAGGCAAGTGATGCTCTGTATTCTTGGTGCCTGGGGGGGCAACAGTGGGAGGGCTTCTAGTCTCCTGGTAGCACCTGGTACTTTTGGCCCCTGTGTGACACAGAGTGTCGGACTGGATGGACCATTGGCCTGATCCCATATTGGCTTCTCTTCTGTTCTTCTGTTCCAATGCTGTGGAGTCCACCCTCCAAAGCCACCATTTTCGCCGCGGGAACTGATCTCTGTATTCTGGAGATCAGTTGTCATTCCGAGAGATCTCCACGGAGGCTGGGAACCCTAATTCAAACTCTTTTCACTTATGGACACGAAAGGGCAAAAAGAGAGAGAGAGAGAGAGAGAGAGAAAAGAATTGGTCCCGTCTAGGGTTGCCAGCTCCAGGCTGGGAAATTCCTGGATATTTCGGGAGTAGACCCTGGGGGAGGTTGGGGTATGGTGGGGCATAAGGCCATAGAGTCCACCTTCCAAAGCAGACATTTTCTTGGGGGGAGGGACAGACGTCTGTCGCCTAGAGATCTCCAGCCTCCACCTGGAGGTTGGCAACCCTGCTCTGTCCCTAATGTAGTTCCCGGAAAGGACTCTTTCCTCCCCCAATTCCAAAGCTTTCCTCCCCCAATTCCCAATACCAATTCTTTGGGCACATCAAAATGCTCAGCACACTACTGCTGACGAAACACAATCGGAGGCCGAGCGCCGCCAGACTTTGAAGTCGAGATTGGATCTGGAGGGGGATTAGATCTTCTGTTGGCAAATCTCATTCCATGGTCACAAGATCTGTATCTCCAATGACATGCCGCGTCGCCTCTAACAATCAGAGTGTCGGATCCAAACAGCGTCTGACCCATAAAAAAACGAAGGAGGTGAGGCCAAATAAAGAAAAATGACTTGTGGGGGGCACAAAAATGATGTGGGTCAGACAGCAGGCCCAGACAGCAAGGCAAGAAATAATGAATGGAGATAATAGAAATTATTCCTTCTGCAAAAAAATAAATAAATAGATTTCCAGGTCATTCATTCAATCTCGTCGGCTAGATTTTCTGTACAAGCAGGACAAATGTGCTTCCTCACACGAGATGTGTTATTATATTTATATATTGCCACAAAACTATGTAACCTGCAAGTTTAGATGGGACGATAGTGGAGAAAAGTTATTTCAGTGACACTCAAGGACAGCAAAATGGAGCCATGGTCAGCTAGAGAAGAAGTCCTAGCAGCTCGTGCTATGTGACGTTTTGTTTTAGAAAAGGCAATTCTGGACATTCTGAGCATTGAGCAAATAACACCAGTTCAGTTCCAGAAGATTGTATTGCTTGGAACAGAAAGAATCCTGAGAAGATAGATCTGCAGTTCCTAAGAACTTGGCTAGACCTCAGATTGCAGAACACCATTTACCAGTCAAATATCTGACTGTGACAATTCAAAATAATAATAATAATAACAACAACAACAATCAAATATCTGACTGTGTTGTAAGTCAGTCTCTGCTGAGTGATGACTCAGATTTCTCAGACAAAGAGCTACCAGCTAGCCCTGAGCCAGTAATTGAACAGCCAGCTACAGCTAGCTCTGAGCCAGAAGGAGAACAAGAGATCAGGTCACTGGCTGATCAGGAGTCACAGCCTACAGCTGACACTGAGCCAACTCCTTGTAGCTCTGAATCAGTAAACAAGTCTTCAGCAGCCACTCCCAACCCACCTACACCCTTGAAGCACAGACGCTGTCAGAGACACTTAGAGTTGCAAGAAAGGAGAAGTGTGAGACTCATGGCCCATAGTCAGCTGTCAACTGAAGAGATGAATGAGTAGTTTCAGGATGACTGCCAAGGAATTGGCTGGAAGTTTAGCGCATTAGTACTTGGTTATAAATTCAGCTGGGAAAAGCAGCAATTTGTGGATACAACAAGTACACTTTGCTACTGAGTTACCAATCTTGCTGCTACTGGACCTCTGCAGCCTCAAACCAGACCTGACAACTGGCTTTTCTGGAACCCCTGACCTTGGACTGGACTCGCTGCCTGGAACTCCTTGAGCCTAGACTGGACTTTGGTAAACCTACTCTCTGGATCCCCTGACTTTTTGCATGGACTTTGGTTACTCTCTGCAACCTTACCTGTGACCTGCCCTGCTGGATCCCAGCCCATGCCTCCTGGGGAAGCTACACCAGTACAGACTGTGACAATTCATAATAATAATAAAATATCTGACTGTGACCATTCATAATAACAACAATAGCAACAAGAACAAAAAGAACAGCAAGAGCACCATGGGAAAGCCCTATTTCACCCCATATGTCAAAGCTGCTTTTGTATTCCACAAGTGTTCTACCCAATTATCTAAACTCGCGCATGATGCCAGCAATGCTCGTTCCTCCTTACCCGTGTTTCCCTCTGCTAGCTATTTATCCTGGAAACATGTTTTGAAGTAAACAAGCCCATCTCCCTTCTCCTTGTCCCTTCCAGCTGTAAGATCTGCGCTGCCAAAACAAAACAAAATTGCCACACAAAAAAATACATCTCTTTCCACCCACATCACCTAAAAACAAGGTTCCTGGAATTGCACTTGGGTAGGAGAGCGATCCGTGGACACCTCAGGGTGCAAAAAAGTAGGAAAATGACATGAAGATGAACGGATGGGTGCTGCCCCTCACCAAACCCCACTTTGATTCTCACTGTGTGCATCACCACAATAGCGCATAGAGCAGCTTGCGCCAACAGAACTACAATGATATCTATCCCAGTGGCAGGAGTTCACCCTTTTTGTCAGGGCCATTGCCAATCTCAACCGTGAAGAAAAACCCCGGGGCCCAACCCAAATCCTGTCCTTTCATTCTTTAGCATTTGAAGAATCTCCATGGAAGGGCCATGGTTCTGTGGCATAGCATCTGCTTGGCATGCAGAAGGTCCCAGGTTCGATCCCTGGCATCTTCAGTTAAAAGGACTGGGAAGTGGGTGATGTGAAAGTTCTCAGCCTGAGACCCTGGAGAGCTGCTGTCAGTCAGAGTAGACAGTATTGATACTGATGGATTGATGGTCTGATTCCGTTTAAGGCAACTTCATGTGCACTGAAATGCAACTAACACAGCACATGAACACGCATAAACCTTCCTTACACTAAATCAGACTCTTGGTCCATCAAGGTCCATATTGTCTATTCAGACTGGCGGCACCTTTCCAAGGTCTCAGGCAGAGGTCCTTCACATCACCTCCTGCCTGATTCTTTTTAACTGGAGATGCCAGGGATTGAACCTGGGACCTTCTTCATGCCAAGCAGATGTTCTACCACTGAGCCACAGCCCCTTCCCCTCTACACATGGCATTACAGCAAGCTTGGGAGAGGCCACAGTGGGAGGGCTTCTGGACTTCTAGCCCCACTGGTGGACCTCCTGATGGCAACTGGGTTTGGGCCCCTGTGTGACACAGAGTGTTGGACTGGAGGGGCCATTGGCCTGATCCAACATGGCTTCTCTTATGTTCTTATGGCCCTGCTGGTGGACTTCCTGATGGCACCTGGCTTTTGGCCACTGTGTGACACAGAGTGTTGGACTGGATGGGCCATTGGCCTGAGCCAACATTGGCTTCTCTTATGTTCTTATGGCCCTGCTGGTGGACCTCCTAATGGCGCCTGGCTTTTGGCCACTGTATGACACCGAGTGTTGGACTGGATGGGCCATTGGCACACGCACACAGACTCCCGGGACAGCGCGGGACTCTCCCGCAGTAAGTAATTTTGGACTTGGCAACCCTAGCCATTTGCCTGATCTAACATGGCTTCTCTCATATTTATATGTCTGAGGCAGTGGTGCACTGTATTCTTGGTGCTTGGGGGCCACAGTGGAAGGGCTTCTGGATTCTGGCTGCACTAGTGGACCTCCTGAGGGCACCTGGGTTTTGGCCACCATGTGACACAGAGTGTTGGACTGGAGGGGCCACTGGCCTGATCCAACATGACTTCTCTTTATGTTCTTATAGCCCTGCTGGTGGACCTCCTGATGGAACCTGTGGTTTGGCCACTGTGTGACACAGAGTGTTGGACTGGAGGGACCATTGGCCTGATCCAACATGGCTTCTCTTATGTTCTTATATTCTGATGTAGAAGGAGATGGGATTCCCTCGCTTGCTGCCACCCTGCCCCAGTTCATTCTCCTGTCTTGCCAAAGCTTCCCAATTCAGCAAGAATGCCACAACACCTCATATGGCACAAGTGTGGCAGCCATGCCCCGCCCTTCACGTTGCCTCACTAGGGTTGCCAACTGATCTCCAGGCAACAGAGATCAATTCCCCTGAAGAGAATGGCCGCTTTGGAAGGCGCACTTTATGGCATTGTACCCCACTGAAGTTTCACCCCTTCCCAAACCCCACCCTCCTCTGGCTCCACCCCCAAAACCTCCAGGCACTTCCCAACCCATAGCTAGCAACCCTATTCCTCGCCCATGGATAGCTCATCAAGCATTCCTCTGCCATTGAGATCCAAAGTCTTAGTTCCTCGCGCTGAACTCCTAACCCCTTTTGGCAATCCCTGGCGGTGGCCAACAGCTGCCGTTCGTTGATTTGTATGCATTTTGCACAGATGCAATGCCGAGCAGGCCTGCATCGCTAAGACGACGCTTTGCTCCTGTCATTCCAGGCAGTCCCGCAAGTGGAGTGATGCACGCCGGATTGCCATCCGACGTCCGGGCGGGATCGTTCATTATCGGCACGTCTGGCAAGACATCACCTCGCCCATCATGGAGGTGAAGCGTCTTCCCCAGCGCAACCAAGCAGCTGTGCGGCCCCCGTGTATCAATATTTCATGACAGCTCGAGACAGGGAGGGAAAAATTCCTCTTTGAGACAAACATGCCGAACCCAACTGGAACAGCAGGGAGGCAATTACTCGGATCGGCCCGAGATGCCGCCCAGTCCATACATCTCAGGCAAGATGCCACAAGCTTTTTAACAGCCACAGGTGTCCGGGGCTTTCGCTTGGCATCTCGAAGGAAGGCAGATGCAGAGATGACAGCTGTTTGCTCCAAACTTTTAGATCAGTGCTTCACTCTCTGCAAGCTAACAAGTCCTGCGCTATGGAGAATTGAGCTGCACATGATTCTTTGCCTTGAGATCTTCATGGGTGTGTGTGTGTATATATTTAACCTCCCCGTTCTACTCTCTCCCTCTTTCTCCTCCGCTCTAGTTGTCTCGTTCCTTTCCCGTTGTTGTCTTGGTTACGTGGCCCGGGCTTCCCGATACGCTACTCGCTTCCATTGTAATAATACGCACTCTTAAAGCACAATATTTCACTTCAATTGCAAGTGTCACTGGAAAAAATTCCTTTGACGGGGATGACATTTGTATATCAACCAACTGATGCTGGTTTACGATTCCGGGGGACTTTGCAAGACTCACATGCATTGGACGTCTCCGGAGCTTGAAATACGATCTGTATCATCTTTTATACAAACATATAAACAACGAGCATCAATCAGTTCCAAAACTGCACGGAGGGGGGGAGAGAAGAGACGGCTAGAAAAGTTTTCCCAACTGTCATCTAAATTCTTTAGCGAGGGTTGACAATATGAAGGCGTGACACCAGAGAGAATATACATCCCCAGAACACATCACTAGTAATAATAACTTGGCTCAAGGCTCAATTATGGCAACATGCTCAACATGGGGCTACCGTTGAAGATGACTCGATTATTAGGGTTGACAAATACCTGGAGATTTCATGGGTGGAGCCTGAGGAAGGTGAGGTTTAGAAAGGGGAGGGACTTCGACTGAACATAATGCCAGAGAGTCCACCTTTAGAAGTGGCCATTTTCTTCAGACAAACTGGAGATCCATCCAGGGGTCATTTCGTAGAAAAAGAGGTGCAGGAGCTCATTAGCATAACTCATTAGCATAACTTATTTGCATATGCCACACACCCTGACATCACCGGAAGTGTGTCAGAAGGCAATACCCACCACTCAGGCTCCACTGGACTGTTTTGGATTGCTAGCTATTGGGGGGGGGGACGTGCAGATCTGTCCTCGCAGAGGAGGGAGAGCTTTTACCTGAATAAAACTTGGTCTTAAAGGTGCCACTGGACTGTTTTGGATTGCTAGCTACTGGG
>NW_015170970.1:160522-163667 GCF_001447785.1 Gekko japonicus | reverse complement strand
CAGAGCATGAAGCAGTCAGGTAAGTTGCACAGCACCCCCCACCCCCCAGTCCAAAGCAGTCCAGTGGCACCTTTAAGACCAAGTTTTATTCAGGTACAAGCTCTCCCTCCTCTGTGAGGACAGATCTCTACTGGTAGCAGGAGCTCCTTTGCATATTAGGCCACACACCCCTAGTGTAGCCAATCCTCCAAGAGCTTACAGTAGCCCCTGTAAAAAGAGCTTTGTAAGCTCTTGGAGGATTGGCTACACTAGGGGTGTGTGGCCTAATATGCAAAGGAGCTCATGCTACCAGTAGAGATCTGTCCTCACAGAGGAGGGAGAGCTTGTACCTGAATAAAACTTGGTCTTAAAGGTGCCACTGGACTGCTTTGGACTGGGGGGTGGGGGGTGCTGTGCAACTTACCTGGCTGCTTCATGCTCTGACTGAGAGCTGCTGGGAGCAGGGGGCGGGGCTTGTTGCATGTGCCCGCCCCCTGGGCCCTCTACTGCCGGAGCTCCGCTCCTGTGCGCTCCTGCAGGAAATGACCCCTGGATAATGCCAGGAGATCT
The DNA here is from genome assembly GCF_001447785.1 of Gekko japonicus. NCBI lineage: Eukaryota > Metazoa > Chordata > Lepidosauria > Squamata > Gekkonidae > Gekko > Gekko japonicus. The sequence goes on along the minus strand of NW_015170970.1, from coordinate 163,118 downwards.
CCAGTCTCCACCTGGAGGATGGCAGCCCTTGAGACTGGGCTATCCTGACTCATCTGAAATATGCCTCTTTACTAGGAGGAGGAGGAGATTGGATTCATACCCCGCCCTTCACTCCATTCCATTAAGGTCGTTCTGCTTCACTAGACTGCAGTGCAAGACACTCGGGGGGGAACGAGAGTCACACCCTATTGGTGAACAGAAAGAACACCTCCAGAGCTTACTCAGCATCAGTCCCGTTTCATGCCACAGTGCCAGCTTAACATGGGGGGGAGGCGCAATCAGATGAGGCTAGGGTTACCAACTCAGGGTTGAGAAATTCCTGGAGACTTGGGGGTGGAGCCTGGGAAAGGCAGGGGTTGGAAGTGGTGGGATCCCAGTGGGGCCGAACGCCACAGAGTCCATCCTCCAAAGCAGCCATTTTCTCCAGGGGAACTGATCTCTGCGGCCTGGAGATCCGTTGCATTTCCAGGAGATCTCCAGGACCCAACCTGGAGGCTGGCAACCTTGGTCGGAGAGATGTCCTAGACTTAGCTAAGCTTTCGCCAGTGCCCACTCACACTTTGGGTGCCATCCTGACGAACGAGAGCCCGAGGAACTACACTGACCGATGTGGGACCGTACCAGTGAATTATTCAGGCTATGGCTTATTTATGTATGCAAATCATTTAGAATCCGAGAATCGCAGAGTTGGAAGGGGACTTACAGGCCACCTAGCCCAGCCCCCTGCTCAATGCAGGATCAGCCTAGAGCATCCCTGACAAGGGTTCGTCCAGCCGCTGCTTAAAGGCGGCCAGGGAGGAGGGGGAGCTCACCACCTCCCGAGGCAGCTGATTCCACTGTGGCACAACTCTGTCAAAAGGTTTTTCCTCCTATCCAGCTGGTACCTTCCCAGCCTTAATTTAAACCCATTCTTGCGAGTCCTCTCCTCTGCTGCCGACAGGAACAGCTCCCTGACCTCCTCTAAGGGACGGCCCTTCAAACACTTCAAGAGAGCCAACCTGTCCCTCCTCGACCTCCTCTTCTCCAGACTGAACATTTCCCTCAGCCTTTCCTCACAGGGCTTGGTCTCCAGGCCCCTGATCATCCTCGTCGCTCTCCTCTGCACCCGCTCCATTCTGTCCACCTCCTTTTTGAAGGGAGGCCTCCAGAACTGCACATAATACTCCTGGTGCAGCCTGACCAATGCAGTGAACAGCAGGACTATGACATCTTGTGACTGGGATGTTATGCCTCTGTTGATACACCCCAAGATCGCATTAGCCTTTTTTGTCGCCGCATCACACTGGCTGCTCATATTGAATTTACGGCCCACTCGTACCCTAAGATCTTGTTTACACACACACTGCTACTTATATCTCACCTTTCTCCCCAGTGGGGACCCAAAGCAGATTACATCATTCTCCTCTCCTCCATGTCATCCTCACAACAACCCTGTGAGGTCAGTCAGGAGGAAAGACTGTGACTGGCCCGAGGTCACCCAGTGGCAGAGTGAGGGTCCTAACCTAGATCTCCCAGATCCTAATCTCACACTCGTAACCAGTACACCACACTGACTTTCAGAACAAAACTCCTGTGGTCCCCCATAACACCTACTGAGCCTGTCCTCACTTTTCTGTTCCACACACACACACACACAGTCCATCAAAGTCTCTCTCTATATATTTTATCTTGCCTCGGGCAATTCCGCCGAACAACTGATATACCCCAACACAAGCCATTTTTCTACCTCCGCACATCAAACGCCATTGCCATTTTGATGTTCTTAGGCACGGAATATCAATGAGCGTTAGCTTAGGAAGCATTCCTGATACCTTCTAACGGCAAAAGGGCTCCAGACTTGAAGGGATTAGAAAAGAAAAAGGGAACTTCAAAAAAAAAAGAAATGGAAAAGGACTTTTCATCCTCTGAATATTTGTATGCCGGAGAACAGACAAGACACGGAGGCCCGAATTTCCAGTGCTGTTGGAAGCATCTCTAATTGGGCTTTAATAAATTGGATCCAGACATGGCCTATGCAAACAAAACCGGGAGCATGTGTCAAAGGGTTGTGGGTAGGTAACTCTTTTTAACTCTCGGTACATAAGGGCCTGAATCCAAAAGTTGTTTTGCACAAGCCAAATAAGCAAGCGAGTCACCTCCATGTGGTCTGGTGGGATGGCGCGCCCAAGCAGGATTGAAATAGGATCTTCAAAAGTCAGGCCACACCAGTAACTTCCAGTATACACCGTGAGAGAATAGGAAGATTATTTAACTGGACCGTCAACAGCTGACCCCGTCTTTGGGTTGCAAGCAGGGCTGGTTTGTGGCGTTCATTTGTCCTGAGCAAAACGGAAAGAGCTTTGGCGCATGCTGAATGATGCACTTCTGATGCCGTTTAGCAATTGTTTGCGAGTGGTTGCAAAACGCACGGAAATGATTAGGTGTGTGTGAAAATGGCTAGATTCATTGCCTGCTCCTTGCCCGTTGACAAAAGCGACCAAGTTCCGCAGGGCCTGCAAGATGGAGTTCTTCAGCCAGGCATTTGCTTGAGGCAGTGGACGTCCCCCTCTCCCCCCCCCCCAGTTTCTTTGGCCCTCACTTTTCCCGCCCCATTTTC
>NW_015170970.1:125370-160397 GCF_001447785.1 Gekko japonicus | reverse complement strand
CCCCCCAGTTTCTCTGGCCCTAACTTTTCCCGGCCAATTGTCCACCAGTGGCCTGTTTCTGACTAGTCATCTGACAACTTTTATAGTTACACGGTATTTTACCATTTTATGTGTAATTTGTTCTTTTAATACTGTTTTAATTGTATATTTAATTGTTGTACACTGCCCTGGAAGGAAGGAAGGAAGGAAGGAAGGAAGGAAGGAAGGAAGGAAGGAAGGAAGGAAGGAGTAGTTTCCATGTTGTGTCAAACCAAACACTTGCAGAACAGGCTCTGGCTATAAGCTCACTTTCCCAGCACCCTACACTAGAGTTTCCCCACAAATAAATGGACAATGTTCCAATCCTAACCCAAGATTATCCCCACTAACCATGGCGAGGATGACGGACGCAAAACGCTGCAAAACTCGAGAACCGGCGATGTGGGAAGAACCTTTGGGGAGATGCTAAACGTGACAAAATTAACATAGTATCAAAAATGCCAGTGTCCAATACAACCTTTTGTCAATGCTTGTAGCTAAATCCATAACACAGCGATCCTCAGCTACAGCAGTGTCAGCAGTGCAGGACTGTCACCCCTTTTTTGGAGCAAAGGATTTGCGACTTTGAAATTCATTCCTGCCACATGGATCCATTTAACAATTTACTGCAGTCAGTTGGCTAGAGAAAGCAACGCTTCTGAAGAACGATATGTGATTCGAAACAGGATGGAAGACAAATATTCCTCCCGCGCCTTCCCAAAATGGTACCCCTGCAGATGATGATATCCTGGGGGCCAGAATCAGGGAGGAGGGGGGAACCAACAGTCCCAAGAAACCCTGTACACATTACACTTTCAACCTTATATCAGAATTGGTCCCAAAAATCCAGCCCAAAGTTCAAATATCCAGAGAGAAGGCTTATGCTAGGATTCCTTCATTTAAAAAGATAGATCACGGAGGACTCGCTCGCCATCATTTACAGTAAAATCCCAAGAAGAGTTAATACCCTTTTACATCTACTCTTTGCTCGCCACCTGAATAGTTTAACTCGATCAAAGTAAGGAAGCACGTGGCATTCCATAAGAATGACATCTCCGGCCCTCCGTTAGACCATTGCATGCAATGTATCGAGCTAATCTCTCTCCACTCGAAGGTCACCTCCGATGGATCTTGAGAGACAATCAAAGCATCTGCCAAAACCGGAGTTAAAACGCCTCTTTCGGCCGCAGCTTTGGCACCGGAATACAAATGCAGACGGCCCTGAACGATAAATGGAAATTGCTGTAATAGTGAAAAGCCGCTACAAAGCCAAGGGTGAACGTCCCATTCTCTTGGATGGCGCCCAAGGGACATCAGCTCAGACGGTAAGGAAAGGACATCTCTCGATATAGAATCCACAGGGGCAATCCAATCAGTATAAACAGCTAAGCTCTTAAAGGGACAAGTTTATTGCTGCATATGCTTTCATAAGCAAGGGCGTGCACCCATCCAATGAAACAAGGTTAAGGCTCATAATTCATTCCCCGTGTATCTTTAAGACGCCCCAAGATTCTCTGTTCTTTCTGCCGCAGCAGAATAATACGGCCGGCTCTGAGGAATTTGTTGTCTCTAAATATAACACTTTATCACTTGAAACCAAATTATTTTTCATAAACTGGCACAAATGAGAAAAACGTTTATCCTTCACAGAGCCAACGCTAACATCCGGACGTGATTAAGAACCAACGTTCCATGCAATCGCGCCACAAGAACAAGAGGCGGAGCTGTGCTTTGAAACACTTATTTCCAAATGCAAGCGGATGCCCCATGCATCCATCTCAGACACAGACTTCAGGACCGCTGTGATTATGAGATCTGGCTCAAGCCAAGTCCTAGGACTTTTCCGCATTCTAAATTTTCTTGCTTGCAAGTTCCTGTTGCTTCAGGGTTCTTTTTTCTGTTCTGTATGTGCTTTCCACCCTCTAGTGGTTGATTCAATATTACACCGGTTTATGTCAGGCATAGATCCCTCCAGGTTTAACCTGCAGATTTTTGTGCTGGACATAAACCGGTGTAATATCGAACTGGCCACCAGGGGGAGCAAAACAAGTGCCAAATAGAACAAAAAAACACAAAGAAACAGGAGCTTACAAGAGAGGGAAAAAATGAGAATGCAGAAAAGCCCCAAGACAGATCCCATTCCCATCAGCGAAACCGCAGTAGGAACCATCTTTCGAAAACAGAAATTGTCTGTCCCAACAAGCATACCGTTTGACGCGTCTCCTTCATCATAAACCACATCAGATTAGGGAAAACGTTGTCCTACCTTTTTCAACTTGCTGCTCTTGGTGCCCACGAAAGCCAGAGAGTGGTTCTTGTAGACGTAAGCAATGACTGACGTCATGCTGTCCCGATCTTCTGTGAAGATGGGGAGACCTCGCACCATCTCCGATACTCCAAGTGGGGCATTCATATCCAGGCCACAGAAATTATCATCGATGGTCAACAGCTGGGAACAAAAGGATAAGAGAGGGGAATACTTTAGGGCCACGCCAGTCCACTGAAAACATTCTAGACTGCCTTCTAGAGCATCGCCAATTGGCCCATCTAACTCAGTCCATCTAACTTGGTCCATCTAACTTAGCTACTCAGGTAGAGGCTCACCAGGGTTTCGGGCAGAGAAAGGTCATTCCCCATTAACTGGAGATGCTAGGGGTTTAACTTAATGTCTTCTCCATGACAGGCATGTCCACTTTGCAAATGACACTAAATCGGGAGGGGTAGCAAATATTGTAGAAGACAGAGTCAGGATACAGGATGACCTCGACAGGCAGAAAAACTGGGCTAGAAAAATGAAAATGGGCTTCCTCGGGAGGTGGTGGGCTCTCTTTCTTTGGAGGTTTTTGAACAGAGGCTAGATGGCCATCTGACAGCAATACTGATTCTGTGAACTTCAGCAGATCATGAGAGGGAGGGCAGGAAGGGTTGCCTCAGGGCTTAGTTCTTGTGGCCCTTTCTTGCACACCCAGGGAAATGGTGATCGCCACTTTGGGGCCAGGAAGCAATTTTTCTCCATAAATCCTGGAGGGTTTTTTTGTCATCTTCTGGGCATTGAACAGGGGTCACTGGGGGAGGTATTTGTGAATGTCCTGCATTGTGCAGGGGGTTGGACTAGATGACCCAGGAGGTCTCTTCCAACTCTAAGATTTTATGATTCTACCACTGAGTCATGGGCCCGACTCCTGCAGTACAAACCAAAGGAAAAGTCCCCTTTTCGATTCTTTAACACTCTGCTAGCTGAAGTGAAGTGCTGGAGAAGACTCTTGAGAGTCCCTTGGACTGCCAGGAGATCAGATCAGTCAATCCTAAAAGAAATCAACCCTGACTGTTCCCTAGAAGACCAGGTACTGAAGCTGAAGCTCAAATACTTTGGCCACCAAATGAGAAGGGAGCACTCGCTGGAGAAGACCCTGATGCTGGGAAAGACTGAAGGTCAAAGAAGAAGGGGACGGCAACGAACATGAAATTAAGCAAACCTCTGCGCACGACAGAAGACAGGCGTGATGTGATGTGGCCCATGGGGGTCGTGAAGAGTCGGACTCGACTGTGCGATGGAACAACAACAACGCTGAAGTGATATTTCTTTAATGGTCCACTGAACTAGTCTTCGTCTGAAAACCATCTAAAGACCAAAAGCCTTGTCCCATGTGAACCTACAGTCTAGCTGAGGCAACAAAGGTGAGCTGAAGAAAGGAGGGTTGATTCGGGACTCCCTTCCTCACGAATAGCAGTCGTCACCATCTTTACAAGCCCTTTTGATACAAGCGGAAGGGGGTTTATTTGTTTCTGGAGGGCCTCTAAATGAAGTGGGATTTTTGGTCACGGGACTCTACAGCTTAGAGGGAGCATTGATAGGAAGTCTCAGGCTGGGGCAAGTGATGCACTGTATTCTTGGTGCTTGGGGGTGAGCAACAGTGGGAGGGCTTAAGAACATAAGAGACGCCAATGTTGGATCAGGCCAAAGGCCCATCCAGTCCAACACTCTGTATCACACAGTGGCCAGAAATACCAGGTGCCATCAGGAGGAGGTCCACCAGTGGGGCCAGAACATTAGAAGCCCTCCCACTGTTGACCCCCCCCCAAGCACCAAGAAGACAGAGCATCACTTGCCCCAGAGTCCCTATCTATACCTTGTGGCTAATAGCCACTGATAGACCTCTGCTCCATATGCTTATCTAATTCCCTTTTGAAGCCGTCCATGCTTGTAGCCGCCACCACTTCCTAGTGTCCTGGCCCCACTGCTGGACCTCCTGATGACACCTTGTATTTTTGGCCACTGTGTGTTGGACTGGATGGGCCATTGGCCTGATCAAACTTTGCTTCTCTTATGTTCTTATAGATAGGAACTCTCAGTCTGGGGCAAGTGATGCACTGTATTCTTGGTGCTTGGGGGTGGGCAACAGTGGGAGGGCTTCTAGTGTCCAGGCCCCACTGCTGGACCTCCTGATGATACCTGGTATTTTTGGCCACTGTGTCACAGAGTGTTGGACTGGATGGGCCACTGGCCTGATCCAACTTTGCTTCTCTTATGTTCTTATAGATAGGAACTCTCAGGCTGGGGCAAGTGATGCACTATATTCTTGGTGATTGGGGGTGGGCAACAGTGGGAGGGCTTCTAGTGTCCTGGCCCCACTGCTGGACCTCCTGAGGGCCCCTGGTATTTTTGGCCACTGTGTGACAGAGTGTTGGACTAGATGGGCCATTGGCCTGATCCAACACTGGCTTCTCTTGTGTTCTTATGTTCTTAAATGTCCCCTCGTCTGAGGCTTTCCTGCTAACATGACTGACTTTTATGTTGCCTCCATCTTTATATTATTTCTTTAAAACATTTCTCAGTTTGCCTTCCTTCCTTCAGGAGCCCAAGACTGCTCACGGTATAACAGTACATAAAAATCCACAACTTCTAAAACCACAATTTAGGACTGCTTTAATCAAATGCTCCCTAAATAAAACTGACTTCAACCGTCTCCTGAAGATCGACAGGGAAGGGGCCAGGCGCCACTCCCTGGAGAGGGCTGTTGGTTTCCAGGCGGAGCCTGGCGATCTCCCGCTACTACAACTGATCTCCCGACCACAGAGATCAGTTCCCCTGGAGAAAATGGCCGCTTTAAAGGCTGGACTCTGTAGCAGTCCCTCCCCTCCCCAAACCTTAGGCTCCACCCCCAAAATCTCCAGGTATGTACCAACCGAGAACTGGCAACCCTTTGCCAACCTCCAAGTCGTGACTGGAGATCTCCCGCTATCACAACTGATCTCCAGGCGACAGAGATCGGTTCCCCTGGAGAAAATGGCCACCTTGGAGGCGGGCTCTATGGCGTCGCAGCCGGCTGAGGTCCCTCCCCTCCCCCAAACCCCCCGCCCTCCCCAGACACCACCCCCCAAATCAAATCTCCAGGTGTTTCCCAACCCAGGGAACCCTAAACCATGCCGAACCATACTATAGCACTTCCTCTGATACACGCCTCTTTGCCAGACATGGGAAGAGTGTCTAATGCAGGGGTGCCGAACCCATTTCTTGTGAGGGCCGGATCTGACATAAATGAGACCTTGTTGGGCCCGGGCCACGTGTGTCATAAAATGTAATGCCAGGTAGCGGAGATATAAACTTTATAAAGGACACAACACAAAGGGTTTTTTTTAAACTTAAAAACATGCTTAAAACATCAGCACTCTTGCAATACTTTCTTTATTTGACAGTGTCTGATAACTGACACCTCTTGCTCTGAATTATTGCATCCGAATGTCTGTGCTGTCGCAATCTTGAGTGTGCTGTTCAGGTGTGTATCTGTAAGCTGCAAACTCACGATGACGCAGCAGAAATGGAAGAAGCAGCAGAAGACAGCCAGCTCCACTGCGGGCCTGATCGAAGCCTCATCCGGCCCCCGGGCAACATGTTTGACACCCCTGGTCTAATGTTAAGACGCCATACCAGAAACATTGCACGCAGAGGTCCACCACATACCCTGCTGAGGTCCCTCCCCTCCCCAAGCTCTGCCCTCACCAGGCTCCACCCCTAAAATCTCCAGGAATTTCCCAACCCAGAGATGGAACCCTATCTATAATCATGGGGTTGCCACTGAAAAGGCCATCTCTCTTATACCCACCAAAGGAGCTTTTTTTAATGGATTGATTGATTGATTGATGGGCCTGAGACCTTAGCAGGCGTCCCATTGTATTTTTAAGAACATTTCTGATATTATTCATCATCTTGAGTGATTCTTCCAAAGCCCAAAGGCAAATTAACATGGAGGTGGTGGAGGAAAATGCCATTAAGTCTCGGCCAACTTATGGTGACCTTGGACTGCAAGGAGATCAAATCAGTCCATCCTAAAAGAAATCAACCCTGACTGTTCCCTGGAAGGCCAGATAATGAAACTGAAGCTCAAAGACTTTGGCCACCCAATGAGAAGGGAGCCCCCGCTGGAGAAAACCCCGATGCTGGGAAAGATTGAAGGTCAAAGAAGAAGGGGACAGCAAAGGATGAGATAGTTAGACAGTGTCATAGATGCAACGAACATGAAGTTGAGCCAACTTCAGAGGACGGCGGAAGACAGGAGGGCCTGGCGTGATCTGGTCCATGGGGTCACGAAGACTCAGACTCGACTGTGCGACTGAACAACAACAAGGGTTTCCAAGGCAAGAGACGTTCAGAGGTGGTTTGCCATTGCCTGCCTCTGCATAACGACCCTGGACTTCCTTGGCGGTCTCCCATCCAAGTATGAATCAGGGCCTGCCTTGCGAAGAAGAGGAAGAAGAAGAGGAGGAGGAGGAGGAAGAAGAAAAGAAGAAGAAAAAGAAGAAGAGCAGAAGGAGGAGGAGGAGTTGGAGTTGGAGATTGGATTTATACCCCGCCCTTCACTCGGAGTCTCAGAGCAGCTTACAAACTCCTTTCCCTTCCCCTCCCCACAACAGACACCCCGTGAGGGAGGTGGGGCTGAGAGAGCTCTTTGGAGGACTGCTCTTGAGATAAGGAGAGATTGGATTTATATCCCGCCCTTCACTACCCAAAGGAGTCTCTGAGCGGCTTACAAACTCCTTTCCCTTCCTCTCCCCACAACGGACACCCTGTGAGGTAAAAGAAGAAGAAGAAGAGATTGGATTTATACCCCGCCCTTCACTACCCGAAGGGGTCTCAGAGTGGCTTACAAACTCCTTTCCCTTCCCCTCCCCACTACACCAAACTAGCTTAGTTCTGGGATCTGATGAGATCGGGCTACCCTGGGCCGTCCAGGTCCGGGCCAAATTAAAATAAGTTTTTAAAAACCAGTTCCTTGCTGTGACCCAGAAAAGACACAGAGAGGCCGTGGGGCTCTTTTTCTCTGGCTCACGTTCAGTCGTTCTCGCACATGGCGGCACACGAAGCACACTCATGTCATCTCGAACACTATCGGCAGGAACCATGGGGGAGCTGGCTTGCACTCCTCGTACTTAGTTACCTAACCTTCACGCCACAGCTATTTCTGCCTCATTCCGACTGAATTATCTCCATCGCCACGGAGGCCCGGAGGTTACAACGCAGCTCACAGCTGCCGCTTCTTCCAAACGCATTCGCACAAGCGATCGTCCGGGCACACGACGTAGACCGCACTTCAGGAAATGTTCTGTTTCTGCTTTGGAGAACGAGAAGCACAGAACAATCCGTGTTCTTCAAGGCAGGGGTGCAGGAACCACTGTGGTCTATCGTAAGCTTAAAAACCGCAGCTGGCAGATTTGTTGTATTCCCCCCCCCCCAAAAAAAAAGGGAAGTATTTTTAACAGAGGTACGAACAATGGGGCAGCTATTTTAAAAGAAAGTTTTGAACAATGACGTGTAGGAACATGGCCGTGGATGTGCAGCTTTCTCTTTGAGCACAGGACATCTTATAACCCAATGTTGTTGTTGTTCAGTCACACAGTCGAGTCCGCCTCTTTGTGACCCCCGTGGACCACATCACACCAGGCCCTCCTGTCAGGGTTGGAACACTTTCCCTATGAGGAAAGGTTAAGGCGCTTAGGGCTCTTTAGCTTGGAGAAACGACGACTGAGGGGTGACATGATCGAGGTTTATAAGATTATGCATGGGAAAGAGCAGGTAGAGAAAGAGGTACTTTTCTCCCTTTCTCACAATACAAAACCCGTGGGCACTCCATGAAATTGCTGAGCGGTCGGGTTAGAACGGAAAAAAGGAAGTCCTTCTTCACCCAAAGAGTGATTAACACATGGAATTCACTGCCACAGGAGGTGGTGGCGGCTACAGGCATGGACGGCTTCAAAAGGGAACTGGATAAGCATATGGAGCAGGGGTCCATCAGTGGCTATTAGCCACAAGGTATAGATAGGGACTCTGGGGCAAGTGATGCTCTGCATTCTTGGTGCTTGGGGGGGGGAAACAGTGGGAGGGCTTCTAGTGTCCTGGCCCCACTGCTGGACCTCCTGATGGCACTGGTATTTCTGGCCACTGTGTGATAGAGTGTTGGACTGGATAGGCCTTTGGCCTGATCCAACATTGGCGTCTCTTATGTTCTTATGTCCTCTGATGTTTGCTCAATTTCACGTTCGTTGCATTGATAACACTGTCCAACCATCTCATCCTTTGCCGTCCCCTTCTTCTTTGACCCTCAATCTTTCCCAGCATCAGGGTCTTCTCCAGTGAGGGCTCCCTTCCCATTGGGTGGCCAAAGTATTTGAGCTTTGGCTTCAGTATCTGGCCTTCCAGAGAACAATCAAGGTTGATTTCCTTTAGGATTGACTGTGGATCTCCTTGCAGTCCAAGGGATTCTCAAGAGTCTTCTCCAGCACCATAGTTCGAAAGCATCTATTCTTTGGTGCTCGGCCTTCCTGGGTAAACTGAGGCTATTGAACTTTGGTCACATTATGAGAAGCCAAGAGTTGCTGGAAAAGACAAATCATGCTGGGGGAGGTTGAAGGTAGAAGGAAAAGAAGAGGACCTAACCAGAGATGGATGGACTCCATCAAGGAAGCCACGAAGGGCCTCCATTTGCAAGGCCAGAGCAAGGCTGTTATATGAGAGGACGTTTCGGAGGTCATTCATTCAGGTGGGTGTGGTAAAGTCTCATCAAGTTGCTCCCAACTTAACCTATGAATTGACATCCTCCAAGATTTTCTTATTGTTAACATCCTTGCTGTTCGGTGTAGTGGTTAAGTGTGCGGACTCTAATCTGGGAGAACTGGGTTTGATTCCCCACTCCTCCACTTGCAGCTGCTGGATGACCTTGGGCAAGCCACAGTTCTCTCAGAGCTGTTTTTTCCAAGGGCAGTTCTCTCACAGCTCTCTCAGCCCCACCTACCTCACAGAAGGGTGTCTGTTGTGGGGAGGGGAAGGGAAAGGAGTTTGTAAGCCGCTCTGAGATCCAAGTGAAGGGAGGGGTATAAATCCAGTCTCCTCCTCCTCCTCCTCCTCCTCCTCCTCTTGGAAATGCAGCCTATCCCATTTTCAGAGAAGGTCCGTGGGGCACTGCCACGCAAGGTGCCATTCAGAGCTTTTGGCTCACGATGGAAGAGCTTGTGCCCTTTAGCTCTAACCTGAACTCCATTGTGATTTTCATTTGACATATTCCTGTCCTGCCTTTCCACCCAAGACACACGCTGCCGGTCAGAGTAGGCAATACTGACCATGATGGATCAATAGTCTGACTCTGCATGAGGCAGCTGGGACACACGAAGCCACCTTCTACCGAATCAGACCCTCGGTCCACCAAGGTCAGTGTTGCCTGCTTTGACCGGCAGCAGCTCTCCAGGGTCTCAGTCAGAGGTCTTTCCCATCCCCTATTGCCTGGTCTCTTTTAACTGGAGATTCTGGGGATTGAACCTGGGACCTTCTGCATGCGAAGCAGAGGCTCTGCCACTGAGCCACGGCCCCTCTTTACAGCTCTCCAGGGTCTCAGGCTGAGGTCTTTCCCATCACCTCCTGTCTGGTCCCTTTTAACTGGAGATGGCAGGGATTGAACCTGGGACCTTCTGCCTGCCAAGCAGAGGCTCTTCCACTCAAGCCACAGTCCCTCTTTACAGCTCTCCAGGGTCTCCGGCAGAGGTCTTTCCCATCATCTGTTATCTGATCCTTTCAACTGGAGACGCCGGGGATTGAATGTGGGAAGGGAAGGACAAGAAAATTGCCAATGAAACCCTCTGCTTTTACTCGAGTAACTGCACAGGTTCATGGGAAAGGTTGTGGCTCATGGGCAGAGCAGCTGCTTTCAACGCCTAAGGTCCAAGCTCCAGTCCCCGGCATCTCCAGTTAAACGGTCAAAGATCCTTCTCTGCGCGAGACCCTGGAGAGCCACTGCCAGTCCAAGCAGACAACGCCACTCTTGATAAACCAGCGGTCTGACTTCCTGTCTAGGGTTGCCAGCTCCAAGCTGGGAAATACCTGGAGATCTGGGGGGGGCAGGGTCTGTGGGGGCAGATTGGGGAGGGGAGGGACCTCAGCAGGATATAAATGCCATCCAGCCCGCCTTCCAAAGCAGCCATTTTCTCCAGGGGGACTGATCTCTGTCATCTAGAAGCCCCTTATAACTCCAGGAGAGCTCCAGTCACCACCTTGAAGTTTGCATCCCTATCGTGTCGGGCAGCTTTGGGAAGCCCAGTGAATCCCACTGGAGTAACTCTGTGTAGGATTGCAACATACATTGGCCTAGGCAGAAGGAGAAGGAGAAGAAGGAGGAGGAGGAGGAGGAGGAGGAGGAGGAGGAGAAGGAAAAGGAGGAGGAGGAAAAGGAGGAGGAAAAGGAGGAGGAAAAGGAGGAGGGGGGGAGGAGGAGGAGGAGAAGAGGTTGGATTTATACCCCGCCCTTCACTACCCAAAGGAGTCTCAGAGTGGCTAACAAACTCCTTTCCCTTCCCCTCCCCACAACAGACACCGTGGGAGGCAGGTGGGGCTGAGAGAGCTCTGACAGAAACTGCTCTTTTTCAAGAACAGCTGTGCCAGAACTATGGCTTGCCCAAGGTCATCCAGCAGGTGCAAGTGGAGGAGCAGGGAATCAAACCCAGTCCTCCCAGATTAGAGTCCACACACTTAACCACTACACCAAATTGGCTCAGAAGAAGAGGAGGAGGAGGAGATTGGATTTATACTCCACCCTTCACTCGGAGTCTCAGAGCAGCTTACAAACTCCTTTCCCACCCCGTCCCCACAACAGACACCCTGAGAGGTAGGTGGGGCTGAGAGAGCTCTTGACAGAATTGCTCTTTCAAGAACAGCTCTGACAGAACAATGGCTTGCCCCAGGTCACCCAGCAGCTGCGAGTGGAGGAGTGGGGGAATCAAACCCGGTTCTCCCAGATCAGAGACCACACACATAACCACCACACCGAACTGGCAGTCTTCAAAGGAGACGCGGTGTGAATAAGGGTCCCCCTCCTCTGCTCCCCGAAGTCCCCCAGCTCGAGGCCTTTTATAGCCAATCGGCCGCTGCCTCGGCCTGGTGCTCTCACGGGGGACATCTCTTAGGATTTGGTGCCAGGCAGGGATTAAACCGATGACGTCGGGATCCGCCACCTGCCAGGAAAACAGCACGAGAGAACCGTTGGCTTCCGGGCTGCAGATAAACAGAAGCCGTTGCGGTAAAGTTGGCTTCCCTAAGTCCCGACTGTCCTTTCAACATCTGCTTTCAGCACACCTCTCCAGATAATTGCGGTGGCTGCCAAATCCACATTTTGGGAGCAGTCCTAGCCGAAGGATTAGCGCCCTCCCCCTCTCCTTCCCTCCTCGCTTTCACTTTGGCAGCCTCCTCCAGCCAGGCGGTGTTTAACGGAGTCTCTCTTAAAAGAAGACTCTGCCTCGGGGACCCGGGGCGGCCACTGGTCAGCCGTAACTCTCTTTATTCCTTGGCAGGAACTTGGCTTCTCTGGAAACTGTTCTGTGGCTGTTCGGCGGACACAGCCTCCCGTAAACTGAGTCGCAGCCCGACAAAGCTGAAATCGGACTAGGCTGGAATCCTAGCTGAAGCCAGGCACTGTGGTTGACAACCTCCAGGTGCCACCTGGAGATCTTCTGCCTCTTCCCATATATGCCCCGAAGAGTGTTACGCTCTATGGACCCACATCTCCTGATTGTCCCCAGCCCAAAGGACGTTTGTCTTGCCTCGACCAAAGCCGGGGTCTTTTCTGCCCTGGCCCCTGCCTGGTGGAACATGCTCCCAGTCGAGATTAGGGCCCTACGGGATCTTCTTCCAATTCCACAGGGCCTGTAAGACGGAGCTCTTCCGCCAGGCCTTTGGCTGAGGTGGCTGTCACCAATCCACCTATTAACTGAAATACTACGCTAAAGAGCCGTACGACCAGTGAAAGTCAGAAGTGTGACTGAGTGTTAATGTTTATTCTTGTCTACATTTTCTGATTTCTTTAATTCGAAACGTATTTATTGTACTGTTTTTATGAAGTTACCCGCCCTGAGCCCGCTTTGCGGGATGGACGGGCTATAAATACAAATAAATAAATAAATATTATAATTGATCTAGCCCGATCTTGTCAGATCTCGGAAGCTAAACAGGGTCGGCCCCAGAGGTCATTTCGTAGAAAAAGAGGTGCAGGCGCTCATTAGCATAACTCATTAGGATAACTTATTTGCATGTGCCACAGCCCCTGACATCACCGGAAGTGTTTATTAAGGTGAACCACATGTTAAAACTCTCCTGATTAAAAATTACTTTGTCTAAGATTAGACTATAAAAGCTTATACATACATATAATGGGTAAATAATTTACAACTGAAGACCAAACGCGTTTCGGCCCCTAAGGGCCTTCCTCAGTGGTCACTATTATCTATATATTCTAGACACACATTCTAAGACCTGTTACAGAGTTTTAGTACACATATAATTTAACCAGATGTTGTTTCCTTGTATACTTATAATTGGACTCCTGGTATTAGTGATGGGCCATAGGTATAGCCATATCACCTCCACAACTTATTCTGGTAACAGCGATTTTGTAGGTCTGAATGTGTGTCACTCCATCAAGGTGATGGTTTAGCTTAGCCCTTTTGGTTCGTTGTCATATCCTGGGTTGAGTTCTCCCCCGCCCTTTCCCCCCCCCCAGTTTTTATCACCGGAAGTGTGTCAGAAGGCAACACCCACTGCAACTTACTTGGCTGCTTCTTGCTCCTCGTGGCCCGGGGCTGCTGGGAGCAGGGGGCGGGGCTTGTTGTATGTGCCCACCCCCTGGGCTCTTTACTGCTGGAGCTCCGCTCCTGTGCGCTCCTGCAGGAAATGACCCCTGGTCGGCCCTGGCTAGTATCTGGATGGGCGACCTCCAAGGAATACCGGGGGCGTGATGCAGAAGCAGGCAATGGCAAAACTTCACGTATTCATCTGTTAGCCAAACTGCAGTGGTTAAGAGTTTGTGGACTCTAATCTGGGAGAACGGGGTCTGATTCCCCACTCCTCCACATGAAGCCAGCTGGGTAACCTTGGGTCAGTCAAAACTTCTCTCAGAGCTGTCCTCTCAAGGGCAGCTCTCGAAAGAGCTCCCTCAGCCCCACCTACCTCGCAGTGCAGTGTTCCCTCTAAGCTGAGTCACTGTGAGCCAGCTCACAGTTTTTTTGCCTCCGGCTCACACATTTTTGCCTTCGCTCAGGGAGGAGGGCTCTAGAGCAAACTGATTTATGCATCAGCCAAATCGCTCGCTCACAACTTTAATGCCAGTAGCTCACACAATAGAGTTTTTGCTCATGAAACTCCAATGCTTAGAGGGAACACTGCTCACAAGGTGTCTGTTGTGGTGAGGGGAAGGGAAAGGAGACTGTAAGCCGCTCTGAGACTCCGAGTGACGGGCGCGGTATAAGCCCAGTCTCTTCTTCTGCTACTACTCTGCCTGGCAGCAGGCGCTCCAGGGTCTCAGGCAGAAATCTTTCACATCCCCTACTGCCTGGTCCTTTTTAACTGGAGATGCCGGGGATGGAACCTGGGGCCTTCTGCATGCCAAGCAGATGCTCTCAGACTGAGTCACAGCCCCTTTAAGTAAATAAATATCCCAACCGGGTAAACAGCACATCTGCAGGACTATTTCGGGCTTGGAAAACGCCAGGGGTGGAGGGAAGAAGGCGAATCCCCCCCCCCACACCTGCTTTTTCAAAGAGAAAAGGATACCCTTGGGAGGCAATTCGCCCAACTCCTGGCATCAGAGATCAAAGGATGCCACAGCTGCCAGGCATCAGAGATCAAAGGATGCCAACGCCCTCCCACTTTAGGAAATTAAACTTATGTACAAATCCAAATGCATGGTCTGCATGGTGAGGGGGGGGGGCATAAGAGAACGTAAGAACATAAGAGAAGCCAATGTTGAATCAGGCCAATGGCTCATCCAGTCCAACACTCTGGGTCACACAGTGGCCAAAAATACCAGGTGCCATCAGGAGGTCCAGCAGTGGGGCCAGGACACTAGAAGCCCTCCCACTTTTGCCCCCCTCCAACCAAGCACCAAGAATACAGCACATCCCTTGCCCCAGACTGAGAGTTCCTATCTATACCTTGTGGCCAACAGCAACTAAGAACATAAGAGGAGCCAATGTTGGTTCAGGCCAATGGCCCACCCAGTCCAACACTCTGGGTCACACAGTGGCCAAAAACACCAGGTGCCATCAGGAGGTCCAGCAGTGGGGTCAGGACACTAGAAGCCCTCCCACTGTTGACCCCCCCAAGCACCAAGAATACAGAGCATCCTGTGCCCCAGACTGAGAGTTCCTATCTATACCTTGTGGCTAATAGCCCTTGATGGACCTCTGCTCCATATGTCTGATGACTGACACAGATGACTGACACAGAGCGGGGCAAGGAAAATTCCAGTAAGTAGGGTTGCCAAACTCAAGGTGAGGCCTGGAGATCTCCAGGAATTCTATCTGGTCTCCAGACCACAGAGATCAGTTCCTCTGGAGAAAATGGCTGCTGTGGAGGATGAACTCTATGGTAGTATACCCTGCTGAGGTCCCTCCCCTCCCCAAACCCTGCCCTCCGCAGGCTCCACCCACATATCTCTAGGGATTTTCCAACCCGGAGTTGGCAGACCTACCTGTAAGGAAGGGGATAGGGAAGAGAGCATCCACAAAGGCCTATGTTTACTCATCAAGGATTTCAAGAGTACACCCTTGGGGCTATTATCCTCAGATCACCTTCTCTGTCCAGGTGGGACTCTGATGGATTGCGTGGGAGCTACTTACCAGTACAAATTAAACTACAGAAAGCAGCTGTGGAGAAAGCAATATAAATTGGGGCCACAGCAATGGGAAGGAGGGTCAATTCTAAGAACACAAGAAGAGCCCTGCTAGATCAGACCAGTGGTCCATCTAGTCCAGTATCCTAAGAACATGAGAAGAGCCCTGCTGGATCGGACCAGTGATCCATCTAGTCCAGCATCCTAAGAAAACCAGAAGAGCCCTGCTGGATCGGACCAGTGATCCATCTAGTCCAGCATCCTAAGAAAACCAGAAGAGCCCTGCTGGATCGGACCAGTGATCCATCTAGTCCAGCATCCTAAGAAAACCAGAAGAGCCCTGCTGGATCGGACCAGTGATCCATCTAGTCCAGCATCCTAAGAAAACCAGAAGAGCCCTGCTGGATCGGACCAGTGATCCATCTAGTCCAGCATCCTAAGAAAACCAGAAGAGCCCTGCTGGATCGGACCAGTGATCCATCTAGTCCAGCATCCTAAGAAAACCAGAAGAGCCCTGCTGGATCGGACCAGTGATCCATCTAGTCCAGCATCCTAAGAAAACCAGAAGAGCCCTGCTGGATCGGACCAGTGATCCATCTAGTCCAGCATCCTAAGAAAACCAGAAGAGCCCTGCTGGATCGGACCAGTGATCCATCTAGTCCAGCATCCTAAGAAAACCAGAAGAGCCCTGCTGGATCGGACCAGTGATCCATCTAGTCCAGCATCCTAAGAAAACCAGAAGAGCCCTGCTGGATCGGACCAGTGATCCATCTAGTCCAGCATCCTAAGAAAACCAGAAGAGCCCTGCTGGATCGGACCAGTGATCCATCTAGTCCAGCATCCTAAGAAAACCAGAAGAGCCCTGCTGGATCGGACCAGTGATCCATCTAGTCCAGCATCCTAAGAAAACCAGAAGAGCCCTGCTGGATCGGACCAGTGATCCATCTAGTCCAGCATCCTAAGAAAACCAGAAGAGCCCTGCTGGATCGGACCAGTGATCCATCTAGTCCAGCATCCTAAGAAAACCAGAAGAGCCCTGCTGGATCGGACCAGTGATCCATCTAGTCCAGCATCCTAAGAAAACCAGAAGAGCCCTGCTGGATCGGACCAGTGATCCATCTAGTCCAGCATCCTAAGAAAACCAGAAGAGCCCTGCTGGATCGGACCAGTGATCCATCTAGTCCAGCATCCTAAGAAAACCAGAAGAGCCCTGCTGGATCGGACCAGTGATCCATCTAGTCCAGCATCCTAAGAAAACCAGAAGAGCCCTGCTGGATCGGACCAGTGATCCATCTAGTCCAGCATCCTAAGAAAACCAGAAGAGCCCTGCTGGATCAGACCAATGGTCTATCTAGTCCAGCATCCTAACAACACGAGAAGAGCCCTGCTGGATTGACCAGTGGCCTATCTAGTACAGCATCCTGTCTCACACAGTGGCCAACTGGTTCCTCTGGATGGCCAACAACAAGGCAGAGAGGCTGAGGCCTTCATAAGAACATCAGAAGAGCCCTGCTGGGTCAGACTAGTGGTCCATCTAGTCCAGCACCCCATCGCAGCCAACCAGTTCCTCTGGATGGCCAACAGTAGGGCATAGAAGCTGAGGCCTTCATGAGAACATCAGAAGAGCCCTGCTGGATCATACCAGTGGTCCCTCTAGTCCCGCATCCTGTCTCACACAGTGGCCAGCCAATTCCTCTGTATGAAGGCTGAGGCCTTCCCCTGATATCGCCTCCTGGCTCTGGGATTCAGAGGTTGACTGCCTCTGAACGTGGAGGCTCCCCTCAATCACCAGGGCTAGTAGCCATTGATAGACTTCGTCTCCATGAATCTATCGAATCCCCTTTGAAAGCCTTTTATTCCCGTGGCCATCACGACCTCCCCTGGCAGCGAATTCCATGTTTTAATCATTCTCTGTGTAAAGAAGTATCTATCCCATTGGGGATCTCCGAGTTAAGACTGGGGAGACAAAGTTTGAGTCCACCGGCACCTTTAAGATTAGCAAAGTTTCATTCTGGGTATAAGCTTTTGCGTGCAGCCATACTTCTTTAGGCTGAGAGGGGAAGGGTTCCGGACAAAGGCATCACAGAAGAAGAGACTTTGAGCAGGGATTGGAAGGCAGAGAGATGACATCACGTAGGCATAACGTACTGCAGAAGACCATGGTCAATCCCGTCGGGGAATTAAAGTACTAGGGAGTTTAAAGGTAAAGGTCTCCCTTGCTCGAAAGCCAGTCGAATCCGACTCTAGGGTTGCGGTGCTCATCTCCGTTTCCAAGCCGAAGAGCCAGCGCTGTCCGAAGACATTTCCGTGGCCATGTGGCCAGCATGACTAAACACCAAGGCACACGGAACGCTGTTACCTTCCCACCAAAGTGGTACCTATTTATCTACTTGCAGTTTCTTGCTTTCGAACTGCTAGGTTGGCAGGAGCTGGAACTAGAAACGGGAGCTCACTCTGTCATGCGGCACACTCGGGTCTCGAACTGCTGAATTACTGACCTTCCGCAGCCTGCAGTTCAGCGTCTTAACCCCTTGAGCCACCGCAGCTCCTACTAGGGAGTTTAGCCAGGCACAAACTTACAAAGCCGCCTTGCAACCAAGTCAGACCACTGGTCTGTCAAGCTCATCACTGTGGAACTCTTTCAGCGCCGCAAGAAGATGTATAAATGCTAAGCATGACTGTCGGCTCCATCCAGTGTTCCCTCTAAGCTGAGTTAGTGTGGGCTAAACTCACAGTTTTTTAGCCTCCGGCTCACAGATTTTTTGTCTTAGGGAGGATGGTTCCAGAGCAAAGTAATTTATGCAGCAGCCAAATTGCCTGCTCACAGCTCACAAAGTAGAATTTTTGCTCACAAGACTCCGCAGCTTAGAGGGAACACTGGCCTCCATCCTGTCTGCCCTGAATGGCCACGCCTCTCCAAAGGAGCGGATCGAAGAAGTTACAGGCAGTCTCCAATTTGGGAGGCTTGCCAACCTCAAGGTGGGGGCTGGCTGGAGATCTCCCAGAATTACGACTGATCTTCGGAACAGAGTTGGAGCCCAGCGGCACCTTTCTGTGATGGCGCCCACCACCCTGCGTCAGAATTCCAAGGGGGCCCGCAGGCTCAAAAAGGCTGGAGTTCCCTGCTCTAGCCACGGTGGAGCAGGCCTTAATTGGTGGACACCACTGCTCAAGCAGTGACATAGGGTTGCCAAGTCTATCTTCGCTGGGAGCGGGGGGCTCCTGGCTGGCGCACACACATCACCCGGAAGTGACGGGAGGATGCCAGGCACGCTGGGGGCGGGCCACGGCCATACAAGGGAAAACCACAGAGTTTTCCCTCTGATGGTTGTGGCCCCGCCCCCAGCTTGCCCGGCGTGGCCGCGTCCCTTCCGGGTGACGCGCACGTCGGGGTGGAGCTCCCCCTGGGGCCCGATCCAGCGGCGCCGGGGAACGGGCTTCTGGGGCGGGGGTTTCCCTGCTCCCCGGGGGAACTTGGGATCCCTACACTGACATCACCATCGAGTCCAGCCCCCTGCCCAATGCAGGACCAGTCTCAAGCATCTCTGACAAATATTCCTCCAGCCTCTTCTTGAGAGCTGCCGGTGAAGGGGACCTCACCACCTCCCAATGTTCCCTCTAAGCGGTGGAGGCCTGTGAGCAAAAATTCTACCTTGTGAGCTACTGGCATTAAAGTTGTGAGCGAGTGATTTGGCTACAGCATGAATTAGTTTGCTCTGGAGCCATCCTTCCTGAGCTGAGATAAAAATGTGTGAGCCAGAGGCTAAAAAACTGTGAGCTAGCTCACACTAACTCAGCTTAGAGTGAACACTGCTCCCTAGGCAGCTGATTCCACCTTTGGACCACTCTGACTGTGAAAAAGTTTTCCCTAATATCCAGCCAATACCTTTCTGCATGTAATTGAAACCCGTTGCTTCGGGTCCTCTCCTCTGCTGCCAACTGGAACGGCTCCTTGCCCTCCTCCAAATGACAGCCTGTCAAATATTTAACGAGAGCAATCATGTCCCCCCTCAATCTCCTCTTCTCCAAACTAAATATGCCCAGGGCCCTCAGCCTTTCCTCGTAGGGCTCGGTCTCCAGACCCCTGATCATCCTCAATGCTCTCTTCTGCACCCTCTCGATTTTGCCCACATCCTTTTTGAAGAGAGGCCTCCAGAACTGCACACAGGACTCCAGGTGCGGCCTGACCAAGGCAGTGTACAGAGGGGCTATGACCTCCTGCGATTTCAATGTTATAACTCTGGTATAACTCTGCTCAGGGCGGCATCGTAGTTCAGCCGTATCCTCACCGGAGTTCCTTCCAAGTAGGTCTCCAGTGAGATAAATGCAACCAGGTTGGGGAGTCGGCGTGGGGGAACTGCGGCCTAATTGCACGCCGCATGTCATCCCTGCACACGCCGCAACGGTTACCGTGCAATTACGTGCCACGACGTACAAGTGACAATGCGGTTACAGCCACTTTACCAATTACGAGGAGGGAGCGGCACACCCTGAAGCTAAGAGGGTTTCTGTCTCAGAGGTGATTCAGGCAAGAACGGAACGGAAAATGAAGTTCCTCACATTTACTGGGACGTGTTGCTGCGGCTGTTCGGGTTTCGTTTTTTGTTCTTTCTATCTGAGCCCTGTACCAAGGACGGGTGTCGAGTTTCCAGAGCACCAGGGAATGTTAATGCACCACAGGCTTCCACGCCTGTCTTTGCTAGACCACACTTCCCGACACATGGCTCTGGGCAATAACAGACCATGGCCCCCATATCGTAAAATGTGCAATTTCCTGGAGGGGGGAAAATGTCATTCTTACAGCCCAAAAGGTTTTCTTCCTGATGCTTCAAACAGACCGTTCACATTTCACAAACTGAAAGACGGGTATGTGCTTTAGGTGCATCTGATCTGAGGTCCTGGGGAACTATCGTCATGGGTCTGCCTGTACAACAGACTTCTGTTGGTTCCGTCAGTTCCCCTTGAAGAATCTTGGCAAGTGCAGTCTGGCAAAGATGCTGATGGTTTTCTGTCAGGGAGCTCCGATCAAAGAACTACAGTTCCCAGAGTTCCTTGGGAAGAGGGAATTAGCTTTCGGTGAGGGAAAGTGCCATCAAGTCGCACCTGACTTAGGGTGACCTGGTAGGGTTTTCAAAGGACAAGAGGTTCAGGGGCGGTTTGCCACTGGCTGCCTCTGCGTAGCAACCACGGACTTTGTGGGTGGTCTCCCCTCTAAGTACCAAGCAGGGCCGACCCTGTTTCGCTTCTGCGATCTGAAGAGACTGGTCTAGCCTGGGACATCTGGGTCAGGGCAAGAGACATACAGAGGTGGTCTGACATTGCCTGCCTCTGCATAGCAACCCTGGACTTCCTGGGTGGTCTCCCATCCATGTAGTAACTAGGGCGGACTGTGCTGAGCTTCTGAGATCTGATGAGACCGGGCTAGCCTGGGCCATCTAGGTCAAGGCAAGAGACATTCAGAGGTGATTTCCCATTGCCTGCCTCTGCGTAGCAACCCTGGACATCCTGGGTGGCCTCCCATCCATGTAGTTTCTAGGGCCAACCCTCCTTAGGTTCTGAGATCTGATGAGACCAGGCTAGCCTGGGCCATCTAGGTCAAGGCAAGAGACATTCAGAGGTGATTTCCCATTGCCTGCCTCTGCGTAGCAACCCTGGACTTCCTGGGTGGCCTCCCATCCATGTAGTTTCTTGGGCCAACCCTCCTTAGGTTCTGAGATCTGACGAGACTGGGCTAGCCTGGGCCATCTAGGTCAAGGCAAGAGACGTTCAGAGGTGGTTTGCCCATTCCTAATCTGGGAGAACCGGGTTTGATTTACCCACTTCTCCACATACAGCTGCTGGTGTGACCTTGGGTCAGTCACAAGTTCTCTCAGAGCTGCTCTGTCATGAGCAGTTCTTGAAAGAGCTCTCTCAGCCCCACCTCCCTCATAGGATGTCTGTTGTGGGGAGGGGAAGGGAGAGGAGTTTGTAAGCCGCTCTGAGACACCTTTGAGTAGTGAAGGGCAGGGTATAAATCCAGTCTCTTCTTCTTTCATATGTTTATCCAATCCCCTCTGGAAGCTGTCTATGATTATAACGTTGTACTAAAGCTAAAGTCTTTTAAAGTCTTTTAATATGAAAGTTCCAGTTTCTCACTTGGGTTTCCCTTCCTTCAAATGGAGGGGGGAGTCATTTATTTTTCCTGATCTCACTAATAAAATTTGATAGAAACCGTGTTAGAACTCGACAGTTTCTGTATCGATTACATAAATGCTATAAAGGAACAAAGAAACCAAGGAGGCAAGTAAACCAAAACCGGGTAAACCGAAAGGTTCACAGTGAGTCTAGATGGAAAGACTTTCAAAGGGGCATATCTCTGCACCCCTCCATAAATACAAAATATAACTTTTTTTCTAAGACAAATAGTACAATACTGAGTAACACCGTACCAAGTCCACTGAAGGCAATGGACTTATCCTGCTTAGGACAACGGTGGAAGAAAGATATCTGTTCTGGCCCCGCAGTAGATCAAACCAGGAAAAACTAACTGGAAATCCATAAACAGTGCATCTGCCATAATCACCGATCATGCCACAGTGGATCTCATAGAGTCATAGAATGTTAGAGTTGGAAGGGACCAGTGTTCCCTCTAAGCTGAGTTGGTGTGAGCTAGCTCACAGTTTTTTACCCTCCGGCTCTCACATTTTTGTCTTAGCTCAGGAAGGAGGGTGCCAAAGCAAACTGATTTATGCAGCAGCCAAATTGCCCACTCACAACTTTAATGCCAGTAGCTCACAAAGTAGAATTTTTGCTCACAAGACTCCACAGCTTAGAGGGAACATTGGAAGGGACCTTGCAGGTCATCTAGTCCAACCCCCTGCACTCTGCAGGAGCAGAGCCGAAAGATAGCCCTACATACCTACAACATACCTGAAAGATGGTCATCCAGCCTCCGCTTGAAAATGTCCAGCGAAGGAGCATCCACCACCTCCCGAGGCAGACTGTTCCACTGCTCAACCATTCTTACAGTCAGGAAGTTTCTCCTGATATTTAGCCAGTATCAACTCCCTTGTCATTTCCACCCATTAGACCTAGCCCTGCAATCCGGAGCAAGAGAGAATAGATCTGCTCCATCTTCTACATGACAGCCCTTCAGATACTTGAAGACTGCAATCGTGTCCCCTCTGAGCCTTCTCTTTTCCCAGGCTAAACTGACCCAACTCTTTCAGCCTTTATCTGTTACACTTTAAGATGATGGAGTAACACGTGGCTTTAACTACCATCACCTACAAGAGTTGCCAGTCTCCTGGTGGGGACTGAAGTCTTCCCGGAATGAAAACTGATCTCCAAACTGCAGAGATCAATTCCCCTGGAGAAAACGGAAACTCTGGGGGACAGACTCTATGGCATCACGTGCCCTCTCCAGGCTCCACCCCCACGTCTTCAAGAATCTCTAGGGTTGCCAGGTCTTACCTGGCTGCCGTCAGGGGGAGGTCCTCTTTTTCTTCTTCGGGAATCTATGGTAACCATAGAGTTTTCTCCCTCAAACACTAGAGCATCCCTCCTGCAATGTGCCCTGTGCGATGACGCCACCTCTGGGTCATGACATCGCGCCGGGCACGTTGGCATGGAGGGGTGTTCGAAGGGTGGGGCTACCCAGCTGACCGGCTGGGCAGCGACAGACTGGGGCCCCCAAAGGTGGGTAAAACCCCGCCCCCATCGGAGGGAATGGCAACCCTAGGAATCTCCCAACCCAGAGCTAGTAGCCCCAGCTACACAACACAAGAGAAACCGACTCGATCAGACCCAAGGGTCCATTCCAGTGGAGAAATTGTGTTTCTATCAGATTCAGGTTGGGAAACCCCTGGAGATATTGGGGTGGAGCCTGGGGAGGAAAGGGACCTCAGTGGGGTACAGTGCCAAAACATCGATTTTTTTTCACCAGGGGAACTGATCTCTGTAGTCTGGAGACAAGCTCTAATTACAGGGGAATGTCAGGTCCCACGTGGATGGTTGGACTCCTAATTGTGCAAAGGAGAGAGCCAGTTTGGTGTCGTGGTTAAGTGCGCGGACTCTAATCTGGGAGAACCGGGTTTGATTCCCCACTCCTCCACTTGCACCTGGATGGATGACCTTGAGCAAGCCGTAGTTCTGATAAGAGCTGTTCTTGAAGAAGAGCCGTTTCTGTCAGAGCTCTCCCAGCCCCACCTGCCTCCCAGGGTGTCTGTTGTGCGAAGGGGAAGGGAAAGGAGCTTGTAATCCACTTTGAGGCTCCTTTGGGTAGTGAAGGGCGGGGTATAAATCCAATCTCTTCTTCTCTCAAGAGCAGTTCTCAAGAGATCTCTCTCTGCCCCACCCACATCACAGGGTGTCTGTTGTGGGGAGGGGGAAAGGCATTTGTGAGCCGCTCTGAGGCTCCTTTGGGTAGTGAAGGGCAGGGTATAAATCCAGTCTCCTCTTCTCTCAAGAGCAGTTTCTGTCAGAGCTCTCTCAGCCCCGCCTGCCTCACAGGGTGTCTGTTGTGGGGAGGGGAAGGGAAAGGAGTTTGTGAGCCACTCTGAGACTCCTTTCGGTAGTGAAGGGCGGGGTATAAAACCAATCTGTTCTTCTTTCTTTTAATTAGGATTCATTTATTTTAATTGGGATTCATTGATTTGTTGATTTTTAAATTGCATTTGTATGTTTTTAACCTGTTGTAAACCGCCCAGAGCCCTGTTTACTCAGGGATGGGGTGATTCAGAAATTGATGATGATGATGATGATGATGATGATGATGATGATGTGATGATGGTGGTGGTGGTGGTGGTGGTGGTGGTGGTGGTGGTGGTGGTGGTGGTGGTGGTGGTGGTGGTGGTGGTGGTGGTGGTGGTGGTGGTGGTGGTGCTTTTTTTCAAGCAAAGAGCAACCTGGGTAAAAAGCTGGAAGGAATTTTAAAAGATCCGTCCAGCTGCTCCAACTTCTTCCCAGATCAAGTCTGCTTAATTTCAGCAGGCCGATTATCTGCTGAACCCCTCCCCCCCCCGATAAAGATACTGGTACTGTTCCGCGGCGGCCCTTTTTGGTGCCCCACAGCTTGGAAGTACGTCCTAACGTCCAATCAAAGCCCTTCCGGCTCAGGTTCCCTTCTGCTCTGGTCACATTCCGTTCCTCTGAAATTCTGCACCACGCCTGTCCGGCATGTGACCCTGACGTCCAAGTTCATCTCTGCTGAACGTCACCTGGAAAAGACTCCGGCCTCTTTCCCATCGTCTCTCTCTCTCTCTCAGTGATACCCGCACACACACCAACCTCAAACTAAATCCAGGTGCAGCGGGAAAGCTGGCATGAAGACAGTCTTTCCTGAAGAGCAATTAGCATAATTATTATTTTGTTTTGCAAGCAAAATTGCGACTTGGGGCCTCCGGAGTGCCACGATGTGCATGCGACGAGGCGCTAGATAAAATTCACCCAGGAGAACTTTGCAGGATGCTCCACTGTCGTGTCGGGAGCTCCTCCACCCAAAGTCCCCAGGGCAAACGGCAAGGATCCATTAGTTACATTGAGAAGGGATGTTTAATGCAGTCATAAGCCCTCCATGAATCTGTCCAATCCCCCTTTAAAGATATTTATTCCTGTGGTCATCACTACACCCCCTGGCAGTGAATTCCACATTGTGATCACTCACTATGTAAAGAAATATTTCTTTTTGTCTGTCTTGAATCTACAGCCCATCAGCTTCATTAGATGCCCTCAAATTCTGGAATTTTGGGAGAGAAAGGAAAATTTCTCTTGGTCAACTCTCTCTGCCCCGTGCATAATTTTAGAAGTCTCTATCATGTCCCCAGGAGCTGTGGTGGCTCAAGGGGTTAAGACGCTGAACTGCAGGCTGTGGAAGGTCGGTAGTTCAGCAGTTCGAGACCCGAGTGTGCAGCATGATGGAGTGAGCTCCCATCTCTAGTTCCAGCTCCTGCCAACCTAGCAGTTCGAAAGCAAGAAATTGCAAGTAGATAAATAGGTACCGCTTCGGTGGGAAGGCCACATGACCGGCCACATGACCACGGAAACGTCTTCGGACAGCGCTGGCTCTTTGGCTTGGAAACGGAGATGAGCACCGCAACCCTAGAGTCGGATTCGACTGGCTTTCAAGCAAGGGAACCTTTGCCTTTTTTATCATGTCCCCACCTCTTTTTTCATCTGAAAGGTCCCAGACTCTTCAGACTTTTTTCATAGGGAAGGTGCTCCAACCCCCCAGTCATCTTGGTCACCCTCCTCTTGTACTTTTTCCCCCCAGCTCTGCGATGCCATTTTTGAGATGTGGTGGCTGGTGGCAAGCTGTTGAGACCATCTGTAAACTGCTGCTGTAGCTCAGTTTGGGACACTTCAGACGGAAGACGGAGAGAAGAGATCAGATCATTTACACCTCGCCCTTCGCTAGCCGAAGATGTCTCAGAGCAGGTTCCAATCTCCTTTCCCTTCCCCTCCCCACAAAAGACACCCTCTGTGAGGTAGGCAGGGCTGAGAGCTCTGACTGAGGGCTGCCCAGGAGGATGAGGAGGTGGAGGAGGGATTGGATTTATACCCCGCCTTTCACTACCGGAAGGAGTCTCAAAGCAGTTTACAATTTCCTTTCCCTTCCCCACAACAGACACCCTGTGAGGTAGGTGGGGCCAAGAAAGCTCTTTCAAGAACTGCCCTTGATAGAACAGCTCTGAAAGAACTTGTGACTGACCCAAGGTCACACGAGCGGCTGCATGTGGAGTAGTGGGGAAATCAAACCTGGTTCTCCCAGATTAGAGTCTGTGCGCCTAACCACTACACCAAACTGGCTCTCAAAGGCAGGGAGAAGAAGAAGAGTTTGGATTTATACCCCACCCTTCAGTACCGGAAGGAGTCTCAGAGCAGTTTCCAATCTCCTTTCCCTTCCCCTCCTCACAACAGACACCCTGTGAGGTAGGTGGGCCTGAGAGAGGTCTTTCGAGGACTGCTCACGAGAGAACAGCTCGGAAAGAACTTGCAAGTGACCCAAGGTCACACCAGCAGCTGCACATAGAGGTGTGGGGAATCAAACCTGGTTCTCCCAGATTAGAGTCCGCGCTCCTAACCGCTATACCAAACTGGCTCCAAACTGACACAGCTGTCGGTCTGAAATGTGCTCTTGTGCCTCTCTTGAACCAAACCAAAAACAACAGCTTCTCGGTTGCATCCCTAGCCTTAAGCAACGGCTCCTGAGAAGACGGCGTGTGGGTGTTGTTTCTTTGTGACAAAGTACAAAAAAAACTTGTGAAGACAAGCAAGGCTTCTCACCCACCCTGCCTTCCAGATGTTGTCGCTAGCCCCGGGCCTGTGAGGGATTTGGCGCCCGGATCGAAGCCGACTCCGGCTGAACCCATGACCACATCGCTAGACAAAATGATGATTGTGTGGCTTGGTCGCACTGCATCCCACCCCCCAAACCAGCTGTGCTTTAAATAGCATCTGAGTCGCTTGGTGAATAAGTCCCCCAATACTTGGCTTCTAGCTCTTAAAGTCACTTTCTTTTCCCTTTGTGGGTTTGAAAAGAGGAGCTTGTTATGCAACCAGCTCCCTTCGGCTTGCAAAGCAGCAAAGCAACACAATGGGGAGGCAATGCGAGGTCAGGTTTGGCTATCAGTGGCGTGTCAACAATGGCACGGGAGAGCATGTGGGAGGCTGCCATGCTAGGCCATGTGTGACCAAACCTACTCAGCCACAGCGGCCGGGGTTCTTAGCAGCCATTGCCAGATGCAACATCTAAATATCCTCCTTCCCGTAATCGGTCATGAGGCATACGGCAAAGAATTACTCACAGCTGCCAACGGAAAATAAACTCAGGTTGAGATGGAAGACTGGCGACGAGGAACAAAAAGAATCAGGCTATGTTCGCCCACAAGACAGCCCGATGAGGTACGCCCGCTGACCGGGTTGAGAAAATCCATCCCGGGCAGGCAAGAGGGGCCAACCGCATACAGGGCAGGCCTAATATAGACTCTGGAGAGGGAGTTTTGCCAGAAATATCGCAGACACAATAGCACCAGTCAGCCGCCCTGGGCCGTGCTGAACCCTGAATGGGCATGTTGTACGGGCAGGGTCAAGCAGAAAACCCAGAAGTCACGGCATGGCGACGCGTTAAGTGGTAATGCTTTGGCCAGAAGCCAGTTAAAGGGGAGAAGCCGCTTTGCATAATGTCCTCTCTTCCCAGATCTCAAAGACCACACTGGAACCTCTGCACGACTGGCTTATCAATGCAGGATAGATAGGAACTCTCGGTCTGGGGCAAGTGATGCTCTGTATCCTTGGTGCTTGGGGGGGGCAAGAGTAGGAGTGCTTCTGGAGTTCTGGCCCCACCAGTGGACCTTCTGATGGCACCTGGTATTTTTGGCCACTGTGTGACACAGAATATTGGACTGGATGGGCCACTGGCCTGATCCAACATGGCTTCTCTTATATTCTTATGTTCTGATGATACAGACCAAGGGTTGGATCCAGGTGACATTGGCAAGTTCCACCTCTTCCTCTTTGTCATTCCTCGGGGTCCCCTATGCCACGAGAGCCGGGTGTTGTGGAGATCACTCTGTCCAATACCCCAAATGCCACTGGCACATTTCTCATTATTTTGTTTGAAACACGAACTGGCTTGGATCCTGCAGTCCATGGACACAAGTCCTGTGGATCTTCCCAGCCCTCCCCTCCTCTCTGGATCAATTTCTAATCCCAGGAAAGTTTATTCCTGGGGTTGAGGAACTTGTGTGTAGAACAGCTGCAATATGAGGGTGACACTACTGCGGAAGGAGAAGGAGATGAAAGACTGGCGCCTGACTGTACCTCAGGTGCCCATGTTTGCCTTCCCCCCCACCTCCTCGGATTGACCAAAAGGTGTGGGGGAGCCAATCGAGGGTCAGCACGGGAACGCTGGCCAATCCAGGGGTGGCAGCTGGTCAGGTCTGGTGGCAGTCGCCATCCCTCAGCCATTCTGCCCAGTGAAAGCTCCCCACCCCCACCCACCTTCTTTTTAAGACCATGTGGGATTAGCTAGTCACCACTGATGGGTTGGGCAGGGATTTTTTGGGCCTCACTCAAATTGGCCATGAGGGGGCCTTTTTCCACCTGGTGGGGCTGAGGGGCTGGGCAGGGATTTTTGAGGCCTCACTCAAACTGGCCATGAGGGGGCCTTTTTCCGCCTGCTGGGGCTGAGGGGCTGGGCAGGAATTTTTGGGGTCTCACTCGAATTGGCATTGAGGGGGCCTTTTCCTGCCTGCTGGGGCTGAGGGGATGGGCAGGAATTTTTGGGGCCTCACTCGAACTGGCCATGAGGGGGCCCTCTTTCGCCTGCTCCACATTGTTGAAGGTGACCTGTAAATAGGCCTGGTATAACTGGTTAGGCCCTGACTGGGAAGGCGGAAAAGAACGGGTTGAGGGGGGTTTCAAACGGGCAAGCATCCCGACATATCAACAATAGGTCTATGGGATTCATAGCTCACATAGCATCTATGTATAGGTGATCGGATTTAGTTCTAACTTAGTTTGTTATGACTGTTGGTGTATGTTGTAAAAATCTGTATTGATGACTAACTGGTTGGTTTGTAATTTTGGATTGTTGTATACTGTTTTGAAGTTATTATATTTCTTGATATGTTATACTTCCTCTTAATAAACAGGTTAAAAATGAGAAGAAGAAGAAGAAAACAATAGGGGGGCCCGCAAACAGGATACCTACAGGCTTTGCAGTCTGGGTGACTTGGTTGTGGGCCTCTTTGGGATTGGGGGAGCATATGATGAGCCATAAGGCTTTGCAGTCATGGGCTGGAGTGTGCCTCTCCATTGCCTCTACACAGTGGTGTGTGGGCTGTGACAAGTAGGATCCGGAAGGAGTCCAGACCTGGCTCTGAGCCAGGGTGGGTTTGCCCGGTTAGGAAGCTTGCTTTGCAAGCACATTACAACCCGTGCTTTAAAATGTAATGAGTGGTGCAGACAGGAGTCATTTCCTGTGGGAGCGCACAGGAGCGGAGCTCTGGCAGTAAGGAGCTCAGGGGGCAGGAACATGCACCAAGCCCCGCCCCCTGCTCCCAGCAGCCCTCAGTCGGGCCACGAGGAACACAAAGCAGCCAGGTAAGTTGAAGAGCCCCCCCCCAGCCCTCCTTCAGGTACAAGCTCTCCCTCCTCTGCGAGGACAGATTTGCACGTTCCCCCCCCCCAATAGCTAGCAATCCAAAACGGTCCAGTGGAGCCTGAGCGGTGGGTGTTGCCTTCTGACACACTTCTGGTGATATCAGGGGATGTGGCGTATGCAAATAAGTTATGCAAATAAGTTATGCTAATGAGCTCCTGCACCTCTTTTTCTACGAAATGACCCCTGGGTGTAAAAAGGTAAAGGTAAAGGTTCCCTTGCCCAAAAGCCAGTCAAATCCAACTCTAGGGTTGCGGTGCTCATCTCCGTTTCAAAGCCGAAGAGCCAGCGCTGTCCAAGGACATTTCCGTGGCCATGTGGCCGACATGACTAAACACCAAGGCACACGGAACGCTGTGACCTTCCCACCGAAGCGGGACCTATTTGTCTACTTGCAATTTCTTGCTTTCGAACTGCTAGGTTGGCAGGAGCTGGAACTAGAGACGGGAGCTCACTCCGTCATGCGGCACACTCGGGTCTCGAACTGAACTACCGACCTTCCACAGCCTGCAGTTCAGCATCTTAACGACTTGAGCCACCGAACAGCTTAATTTCAAATAGAAGACCCAGTTTTAACCCGTAACTTGTGCGGTGCTTCATTCGAGGGGCGGGCGGGCAATCGCTCCCCTCTTTCTTTTCCCTGAGCAGAACGCCACTCGTGCAAGAGGCAAAGACGCTGATCTCATTTCCCTTCCTCCAACGGGTGCAGCTATTATTGGACATGAGTCCCCCAATGACCCCACCGGGAATAGACTTTCTTGGGATCGGAAATGGGTGGGGGGGGGGGAGGGAAGGTGGGAAGGTTCTTAAATCATTCGTGCTTTTGACTGGCAGTTCAGAGGATCCAAGCCACGGGGTTTCTCCCACAGATAAGGACCCAAAGGAGAGAGCACAAACGCTGGAATCAATAACGCATTTTTTTCCTCCCAGTATACTAGAACTTGGGGGCACCCAATGAAGCTGATGAGAAATAGACTGAGGACAGACAAGGGGAAGTAGTTCTTTACTTAGCATTGCCAGGTCCAAACTGGGAAATAGCTGGACATTTGGGGAGTTCGAGCCCTAGAAGGGCGGGGGGTTCGGGGAAGGGAGGGACTTCAATGGGTAGAATGCCATAGATCCCACCAGGGCTCTTTTTGTAGAAAAAGCCCAGCAGGAACTCTTTTTGTAGAAAAAGCCCAGCAGCTTAATATGCTGATGAGTTTCTGCTGTTGGGTGTGACCTATTATGCTAATAATAGGCCACACCCAACAGCAGAAACTCATCAGCATATTAAGCCACACCCCTGACATCACAGCTCATCAGCCTATTAGGCCACACCCCCATGTTACCACACTCACCTTTTGCTTCTTATTCTGTTTACCTTGTTTGTTGTCAAAACCCAGGGCTTTTTTGTAGCAGGAACTCCTTGGCATGTTAGGCCACACACCCCTAATGTAGCTAGTCCTAATGAGTGTATGCTGTTGGGTGTGGCCTATTATGCTAATGAGTTCCTGCTGGGCATGGCCAACTCAGGAGCCTGCCCAAAAATAGCCCTGGATCCCACCGTCCAAAGCGGCCATTCTTCTCCAAGGGAGCTGATCTCTGTGGTTTGGAGATCCGCTGTAATAGCGGGAGACCACCAGCCACCCCCTGGAGGTTGCATCTCAGAGACTCCCAAATCATATAAAACTTCCGCCGGTAAGAATTAACAACTGCAACTCTACTGAAAACAATATGACACTGTAGTCAGTGTTGTATTCAGGGCTCTTTTTGGGCAGGAACGCACAGGAATGGAGTTCCGGCTGGCTCCCAAGTTGGCCACGCCCAGCAGGAACTCATTAGCATAATAGGCCACACCCAACAGCAGGAACTCATTAGGATTGGCTACATTAGGGGTGTGTGGCCTAACATGCAAAGAAGTTCCTGCTACAAAAAAAGGCCCTGGGTTTTGACAACAAACAAGGTAAGCAGAATAAGAAGCAAAAGGTGGGTGTGGCTGGATAACCACACTTCTAGTAATATGGGGGTGCGGCCTAATATGCTAATGAGTGGTGCTGTCAGGGGTGTGGCACAATATGCTAATGAGTTTCTGCTATTGGGTGTGGCCTATTATGCTAATGAGTTCCTGCTGGGCTTTTTCTACAAAAAAAGCCCTGGTTGTATTATCTTCAATAGAGTTATAGTTGTTAATTCTTACCGGCGGAGCTTTTTATATGATTTGGGAGTCTCTGAGACACAGCCCATTTTTGGCGTTTAGCATATCTGGTTACAGCAGCTCTCTTACTCCATCGTCCTTTGTTGTTTTTCCAATTCCCTGGAGGTTGGCAACCCAATCTTTATTCTATGAGTAAATCAATCATGGACGTCTCTGCCAGCCCACACGTTGAGCCCAGGTGACTTTAAACGGGGATTATGCAGATCCGTGGAAGAGAGGTCCATCAGGGGTTTAAGCAATGCTCCCTCTAAGCCGCGGAGTCTTGTGAGCAAAAATTCTACTTTGTGAGCGACTGGCATTAAAGATGTGAGCGAGCGATTTGGCTGCTGCCTAAATTAGTTTGCTTGGGAGCCGTGCCTTCCTGAGCTAAAACAAAAATCTCTGAGCTGGAGGCTAAAAAACTGTGAGCTAGCACACACTAACTCAGTTTAGAGGGAACACTGGTTACCAGTTTGGTGTAGTGGTTAAGAGCAGCGGACTCTAATCTGGGAGAACCAGATTTGATTCCTCACTCCTCCACATGCAGCTGCTGGCGTGACGTTGGGTCAGTCACAACTTTTCTCAGAGTTGTTCTCTCAAGGGCAGTCCTCGAAAGAGCTCTCTCAGCCCCACCCACCTCACAGGGTGTCTGTGGTGGGGAGGGGAAGGGAAAGGAGATTGTAAAGCACTCTGAGAGTCCTTCAAGTAATGAAGGACGAGGTATGAACCCAATCTCTTCTTCTTCTTCTACCAGCCATTGAGACTAAACAGAACCTCCGCACTGAGAGGAAGCAAGTTTCTAAAACCCAGTGCCAGAAGGCTACCTCAGGGGAGGGCCTCAGCCTCTGTGCCCTGTTGCTGGCCACTGTGTGGAATACAATTTCATTCACTTAATTTGTTTAGATCATTTGCATCCCTCCTTCCCCCCCCCCAATGCAGACCCAAAACAGTTCACATCCTTCTCCCGTCTTCTGTTTTCTCCTCACAACAACCCTGTGAGGTACGGTTAGGCTGAGAGAGTGTGACTGGCACCCGGCGAGCTTCCATGGCAGAAGTGGGGATTTGAACCCGGGTCTGCCAGATCCTAATCCGACATTCTTGACCACTACACCGTGCTGGCTCAATAATGCTGGATAACTTTGCCAGTGGTTTCATCCAGCATGTTGTCCTGTAAATTGAAAAAGACACACTGCCTGCCTCTGCGTAGCAACCCTGGACTTCCTTCATGGCCTCCCCACCCGCGTACTAACCAGGACCGACCCTGCTTAGCTTCCATGCTCTGACAAATCCAGGATAGTCTGGGCTATTTAGGCCGCTTTCTTATCTGTGCCTAAACCTAAACAGCATGATAAAAAGTAGAGACATCACCCTGCCAACAAAAGTCCGCATGGTCAAAGCAGTGGTATTCCCAGTAGTCATGTATGACTGCGAGAGTTGGACTATAAGGAAGGCTGAGCACCGAAGAATAGATTCTTTTGAACTATGGTGCTGGAGAAGACTCTTGAGAGTCCCTTGGACTGCAAGGAGATCAAATCAGTCAATCCTAAAAGAAATCAACCCTGGCTGTTCCCTGGAAGGCCAGATAATGAAACTGAAGCTCAAATACTTTGGCCACCCAATGAGAAGGGAGCACTCACTGGAGAAGACCCTGATGCTGGGAAAGACTGAAGGTCAAAGAAGACGGGGACGGCAAAGGATGAGATGGTTAGACAGTGTCATAGATGCAACGAACATGAAATTGAGCCAACTTCAGAGGATGGCGGAAGACAGGAGGGCCTGGCGGGAGCTGGTCCATGGGGTCGCGAAGAGTCGGACTCGACTGTGCGACTGAACAACAACAACAATTATCTGTGCAGCTCCAAAAAGATCCCAAAGCACTTCACACTTCCTGCAATCAGCTTTTAGTTAAGGCAACCTGAGGCAATCCCCTCAGGCAGCAGACTGAGGAGGGGGGCGGCAACTTCCCGCTGCCCCTGACACCCCCTCCAAACTGGCACCCTTACCTCAAAACCAGAGTCCTCTTGACTTCCAAATGCCCCCAGGTCTCTTTCACAAGGCTCCTTCTCCTCACAGGGATTCAGCCGCTATTTTTGGCGCTCAGTCGCCGAGCCCACCAAAATGGCGGCAGAACTTGTGAGGGAAAGTTTTCTCACAAGACTTCGGCCAACTTTGCTGCGCTATTTTTAAAGGGAGCAGAGAGCCAACAAAGACAGTTATCGCCTCGAGCACCTGACCTGGGGTGATGGCAGGGTGACAGTTACTGCCGCCACCCCAAGGCAAGGAAACACTAAAAGCCGCTGAGCCCACCGAACTGGCAGCAGAACTTATGAGGGAACGTTCTCTCACAAGACTTTGGCCAACTTTGCTGCGCTATTTTTAAAGCAAGCAGAGAGCCAAGAAAGACAGTTATCGCCTCAAGCGCCTGACCTGGGCTGGTGGCTGCGGTGGCAGGGTGACAGTTACTGTGGCCACCCAAAGGCAAGGAAACACTAAAAGCCGCCAAGCCCACCAAAATGGCGGCAGAACTTATGAGGGAAAGTTCTCTCACAAGACTTTGGCCAACTTTGCTGAGCTATTTTTAAACCAACAAAGATGCTTATTGCCTCAAGCACCTGACCTGGGCTGGTGGCAGCAGCGGCAGCGGGGTGACAGTTACTGCTGCCACCCCAAGGCAAAAAAACACTAAAAGCCGCCACAGGCCTTGAAGCAGCATGTTTTGTTTTTCATGAGGACTGCGTGTGAGCTGATGTTCCCGGCCAGAAGAAGATTTTTGTGATGAAGCGGCTACACGGGGGGGACGTTCTGTTCTCGCAAAATAATGACCCCCCTAATCGTCATTCCCTGCACCGAGTCCTCGGGCCCAGATGCGACATGACGCTGGCGAGGGCCGCGACGATTCTGAGCCTTTTCCTCCCAGCTGCTTAGCTGACAGCGCCGCACGGCTGAGTTACCAACTTCTCTGTTTTGCTGGCTTGACTCGAGCGGTCACAGCTGCCATTCTGGCTCTGCAGCAAAGCATTCCGGCTCGAGGCAGGAGCTGCAGACGCTGGGATTTCGGTCTGAGATTGTCTCTCCTCCTGCGCTTTTCCCAGCCTGAGCAGTAAAACGCATCGATTCCCACC
Organism: Gekko japonicus; assembly: GCF_001447785.1. Taxonomy (NCBI): domain Eukaryota; kingdom Metazoa; phylum Chordata; class Lepidosauria; order Squamata; family Gekkonidae; genus Gekko; species Gekko japonicus. The sequence continues at coordinate 125,798 of NW_015170970.1, read as the reverse complement.
CCTTACAATTATTTGTGTGCACGCTGCGCTCCGTTAGAGCGAAAGACGGTTTCATAAAATATCCGGTCTTGGTTTGCGGTGGAACAACTAGAAGCCTAGTAGCACTGACAAAGATTTTCAAGGGTATGAGCCCCACTCCCCATATCTCCGGGTACTTCCCAACCCAAACCTGGTAACCCACCCCCTAGTGTTATTTGTGGGTACGCTGCACTTCATTAGAGGGACAAGCAAAGATGGTTCCAGAGGACGGCCATATTCGTCTGCAGAGAAACCGTTCTGCAGTTCTGAAGAAGTGAGCCGTGACTCACGAAGGCTCGTCCCCTGTCTCAAATGCCGTTAGTCTTTAAGGTGTTCCTGGACTCCTGCTCTTTTCTACTGCAGTGGGAGGAGGAGGAGGAGGAGGAGGAGGAGGAGGAGGAGGAGAGATT
>NW_015170970.1:95291-125312 GCF_001447785.1 Gekko japonicus | reverse complement strand
TCTGAAAGAACTTGTGACTGACCCAAGGTCACACCAGCAGCTGCATGCGGAGGAGTAGGGAAATCAAACCTGGTTCTCCCAGATTAGAGTCCGCGCGCCTAACCGCTACACCAAACTGGCTCTCGAAGGCAGGGAGAAGAAGAAGAAGAGTTTGGATTTATACCCCGCCCTTCACTACCCGAAGGAGTCTCAGAGCGGTTTCCAATCTCCTCTCCCTTCCCCTCCTCACAACAGACACCCTATGAGGTAGGTAGGGCTGATAGAGCTCTTTCGAGGACTGCTCATGAGAGAACAGCTCTGAATGAACTTGTGAGTGACCCAAGGTCACATCAGCAGCTGCAAGTGGAGGAGTGGGGGATCAAACCCAGTTCTCCCATATTAGAGTCCGCGCTCCTAACCACTGCACCAAACTGGAACAGCTAGAGTTGAAGTCCAGTAGCACCTTAGAGACCAACAAATTTTTGGAATAGGAGCTTCCAAGAGTCAGGGCTCCCTTCATCAGATACCAAAGGGAATTTTAACTCTCAAAAGCTTCTACCTCAAAAATTTTGTTGGTCTCTAAGATGCGACTGGACTTGATCCTTGCTGTAGTGAGACAGACGGTTTCCTGAGAGATGCTGCCAACTCAAAAGAGCCAGTTTGGTGTAGTGGTTGAGTGCGCGGACTCTAATCTGGGAGAACCGGGTTGGATTCCTCACTCCTCCACATCCAGCTGCTGGAGTGACCTTGGGTCAGTTACAAGTTCTCTCAGAACTGTTCTCTCAGGAGGGATCCTCGAAAGAACTCTCTCAGCCCCACATAAGGAACAGAGGTCAATCAGTGGCTATTAGCCGTGAGATACAGATGGAACACTCTTCCTGTTTTTTGAGGATTGAGTAGACGCAGGGAAAATTGCACGAAGCTGCAGGGCAAAATGCGGCCACGCAGCAGCTTGTGTGAAATTGACACGTACCATTGGGACAAAAGGGAGGAGTGAGCGCGGAGCAGCACTTGTGGGAAATCACCCAATGTCTCGGGCAGTGATGCTCTGTATTCTTGGAGCTTGGGGGCCCACAATGGGAGGCCTTCTGGAGTTCTGGTCCTGGTGGTGGACCTCCTGAGGGCACCTGGGGTTTGGCCACTGTGTGACACAGAGTGTTGGACTGGATGGGCCAGTGGCCTGATCCAACATGGCTTCGCTTATGTTCTTATGGATGTTCATGTCGGTTATCTGATGAAGTGAGCCCTGACTCCAGAAAAGCTTGTCCCGGAAACCACTTTTTCTAGGTTTCATCTGACCCCAGTTCTGCAGAAAAGACTAACATGTCTGCCCCTCTGGAATTACTCACAGGTGGTTTTTGAGACAGAGGCAGGAGGAAGTGACAGGTGAGCTGACACACCCACTACTGCTGCCACAGCTGGAGCGAAGTAGCAATCCCTGCCACGGTCCAATTGGATCGTGGTCACTACAGCCCCGTGGCCCTCTGTAGACTTTCCTATTCAATTCAGGACCAGTCTGCTCCCAGTAGCTCACAAGATTAACATTAATCTGCAAACCCAGTCTTGAACACATGAAAAGGGTTTCCAGCTTCCAGGTGGGTCAAAAGAACCAACATGGCTGTGTATAACAGTACAGAAAATAACCTCAGTTGAATCAAGAACCCTCCACGCAGCATGAAATTGCATCACACAGGAAATTTATGGAGAGTTCTCTTCTGAGATTGTTACAGAGAATCATGGAACTGTGGATCTTTCTTTGAAAACACTGCGAAGTGAAACGAGACAACTAATTAGCTAGCATGCTCGTTTTGGGAGGAAATGCTTCATGAATTCCTGATTCGACTTTGAAACCATCTATTGTGGATCTTGCATCTGGACAAGCTTTTCCTGTTTCATCCACTGGACTTTGATGTTTATGGATAAAGGTGTTTGTACCCGATACGGACATATGAAATCGATGTCTTTGTGACTGTATTAACATAGCATTGGAAAAAGTGCAGAAAAGGGCAGCTAGAATGATAAAAGGGTTGGAACACTTTCCCTATGAAGAAAGGTTAAAGCGCTTGGGGCTCTTGAGCTTGGAGAAACGACGGCTGAGGGGTGACATGATCGAGGTTTACAAGATTATGCATGGGATAGAGCAGGTTGAGAAAGAAGTCCTTTTCTCCCTTTCTCACAAGACAAGAACTCGTGGGCACTCCATGAAATTGCTGAGCAGTCGGGTTAGAATAGATAAAAGGAAGGACTTCTTCACCCAAAGAGTGATTAACACATGGAATTCACTGCCACAGGAGGTGGTGGCGGCTACGAGCATGGACGGCTTCAAGAGGGAACTGGATAAACATCTGGAGCAGAGGTCCATCACAGCAGCAGCAGAACTGGAAGAAGAAGCAGAAGACAGCCAGTTCCACTGCAGGTCTGATAGAAGCCCTCCGGGGACCTGATCCGGCCCCCGGGCCGCATGTTTGACACCCCTGGTATAGTGGTTGTATGTTAATACAGTCACAAAGACATCCATTTCATATGTCCATATCTGGTACAAACACCATTATCCATATACATCAATTGCATCACACAAGAAATTTATGGAGAGTTCCCTTCTGAGAGTATTATAGAGAATCATGGAATGTAGACCTTTCTTTGTAAAAGCTGTGGTGTGAAATGAGACAACTAATTAGCTAGCATGCTCGTTGGAAGGAAATGCTTCATGAATTCCCGATTCTACTTTGAAATCATGTATTGTGGATCTTGCATTCAAGACAAGCTTTGCCGGTTTCATCCATTGGACTTTGAGGGATATGGATAATGGTGTTTGTACCTGATATGGACATATGAAATTGATGTCTTTGTGACTGTATGAACATCCAACCACTATGCAGTGGAATTGTACACTCTTGATTCAACAGAGGTTATTTTCTATACTATTATGCACAGTTGGCTTGGGTTTTTTTATGCTTATACTCTGTAAGTACCGGTTTGTTTAACTTCCAGGTGGGGGCTGGAGACCTTCCTGGAGTAACAACTGTTCTCCAGACGACATAAATCACTGATGTGTTTATTTGTTTAAAACGGACATTCCACTTCTCTCGGAGAAAACGGCTGCTCCAGAAGGTGGACTGCGTGGCATTAAAACTCTACCAGGTTCCCTCCCCTCCCTGAACGCCACTCTCCCAGGCTCCACCCTCAAATCTCCAGGTATTTCTGTAGGACAAGGGGGAAAGAATGTGATTTCTGAAAGTGATTTCTGACACTCCTTGATATATATACACTGACAGCTGTCACTGTGCCTTCAAAAGTTTAATCGTAATAGATTCAGGTGCAATAGAATGGAATGCTATTTAGATGTTGCAAGGACACCAAGAGCTAAGGGCAACGTGAATCGCAGCCCTTATCAGCTAGCTCTCCATAAGTGAGGCCAGAGAGGGGCCCCAGTGTTCTCTGATGTTCCCCGTTGTTCTGAAGGCCAGAGAAACAAATGCAATCAGGAGAGACCAATAGTAAGGTGTCCCGCTCCAGGGGTTGCGGACCCCGACGATGACAGCCTACAGACCCCTGGAACCCCGACGAGCCCGGGAGAGACGCCGCGACCCGGCTTAACAGTGGGAGCGCGTCTTGAAGAACTGGCGCAGACCAGTTGTCCGACGAGAGAGAGAGGAGGCGCGGGATCGTGCAAGGCGCCCAGCCCCGGCCGAGCTAGAAAACGAGAACGGGGCTCGACGAGACCGCCGAGGGAACAGGAGCAAGTGGGGGCGGTACGGAGGCCGAGGGCCCTTCCCGAAGGGACGGAGCAGCAACGCGGTGCTGGCGGCGTGGCCCAAAGGCCGCCAAGACTGCTGCCGGCATACACACGCCCGACCGGGGAAAGCCCCACCAGCGTCTACACTTAAAAGGGGGGGCCAGGCCCCGGGAGCAGAGGGGCGGTCCCGGGGAGGGAGAGGAAGGAATAAAAGGCGGGTACAAGAGGGGCCGGGGAGGAAGCACATGCAGATGATGAGAGAGAGAGAAAGTGACCCAAGAAGTGAAGGACGAGAGAGAGGGAAACGGGAACAGCGTGTGGGCAGAGGGACCTACGGGGTGCTCTTAAACCCCGTCCCCTGCCGGTCTGAGGCCCTTCTCTACCCCCCTTTTTGCTGCAACCTCTCCGGCCACCGGGACCACCCATCTAGTTGCCCCTTGACGTTACACCTGGCACTACGGCCACCGGGGGCGCCACTCCCCGTACTAAGGGAGAACGCGAGTACTAAGGTTTAGAGTCAAATGATGCTTTTATGATGTTAACTGCTTGGTACCAATTAAAGGTTCTTGAATGTGTAAATTATAGGTGATGTCAATTGGGGTATAAGACCCTCTGCCCTTCCTGGTTAAGGCGGAATACAGCTTGGTGTTGCTGCTGTAAGGTACTCAGCCCTGTATTTCCTGTTTCTTGCAATAAACAGATATTTATCTAACTCATTGGACTCTGACTGGGTGATTCCAATTCGGCCAAGGGGTCACACAGGGCACAGATCTGTGCATCATTTCTGAACCCAGAGTTGGTAACACTACACATGAGCCTGCTTTATACCGGATCAGGCCACTGGTCTGTCAAAGGTATTATTGTCTTCTACGGGGTCTCGGAGCTCTTTCGTATCACCTGTTACCTGATCCTCATAAATGGAGATGCCAGGGATTGAACCAGGAACCTTCCGCATGCCGAGCAGACACTCTGCCACTGAGCCACGGACCCTGCTTGGAGCTGTGGACACTCGTCTCCATCGAGACTGTGACAGTAGAAAGGAAGCAAGAGTCCAGGAGCGCCTTAAAGACTAACGAAACACGTGGCGGGGTCGGAGCTTTTGTGAGTCACTCCTCACTTCTTCAGATACTCTTCCAGTTCTGAAGAATAAAAGGGAATATTTTGGATCGGACCCTGCGGCTTATCTTCTTGACAGTGGTTTGGAAGGGAAACGGCAATCGCTTAATCCGGCGCAGCGTGCAGAGAATATTCCCTCTTTGGCTCCACAGGCAGAAAAGAGGAAAGGGCTCTCTCTCCAATGGCTGAAATTTCCCATCTGCTAGGCTGGAAAAGGGGTCTCAAAATCTCTTTCTCAGAATACTGGGAGTACGAGGGGGGGATGTCATACTGACCAAGCTTGACTATTTATAGGCCTATTGCTAATTTTTGGACAATGCGTAATTGTATGTTGTACGCAGCAACCAGTGAGATAAATTTCTGCTCTGTTGGGGCCCTCCCAGGATCCCGCACAAGACTTCCAGAGTACGGCAATGACAACTTAGCTATCGCCGATCTGAACGAAACATACATTTGTGGTTAAAAAGAACCAAATAGTCTTGCATCAACAAAGCATACCAAAACACATGTAAAATATTTTACAACTAGTGAAAGACTCAGTTTCAGATGCAGACAGAGAAGAGGAGGAGGAGGAGGAGGAGGAGGAGATTGGATTTATACCCTGCCCTCCACTACCCGAAGGAGTTTCAGAACAGCAAACCACCTCTGAATCTCTCTTGCCTTGCGAACCCTACAGGGTAGCCATTAGTCGGCTGCAACTTAACAGCGCTTTCCACCACCAAGAAGCCTCAGAGAAGAGGAGAGAGAAGAGGTTGGATTTATACCCCGCCCTTCACTACCCAAAGGAGTCTCAGAGTGGCTCGCAATCTCCTTTCCCTTCCCCTCCCCACAATAGACACACTGTGAGGTAGGTGGAGCCGAGAGAGCTCTCTTGAGAACTGCCCTTGAGAGAACAGCTCTGAGAGAACTTGTAACTGACCCGAGGTCACACCAACAGCTGCAGGTGGAGGAGTGGGGAATCGAATCCAGTTCTCCCAGATTAGAGTCTGCGCTCTTAATCACTACACCAAATTGGCTCTCCACCAAACTTAGAGTTCCCCCAAACGACGCTTTGAAAGACCCTACCCGGGGTCGTTCATGCAAGAAAGCAAGCAGACAGAATATCTGGGTATTTCTAGCCAGAATCTGGACTTACCGCACTGCTACAGGAAATGTCCTTCACTTTAAGCCAGGCCAGATCCAGTGTCCCTTCGCCCCTATAGCAGGACTGCAACCTCTCCTTGATACGATCGTTGATGTTCTTCAGGACAAATATGCACAGTGCTGACTCGTCCAAGGACTTCATTTTCCTCTTCTGTCCCTTGGAGAAAATGGCAAAGAGGATGTTGTCCTCCGGCCGGATACCCAAAGACCTGGCCAGGATGGACCCCGCCTTGGACAAATACGCCGCCTGGAGCAATCGGTATTCCACTCCGTTCTTCTCACAGCCGATAGGTACCTCGACATACGAGTTGAACGCCGTGTCCTCCTTGCAGAGGCGAACCAGCTTTGAGGTGTAGACCTGTTCCTTAGTGGTGGAACCAGGCGGAGAAATCATCTCAGGCTGGAGAGTCAGAAAGTAGACAAAATTACCGCTGCTGAAGCCGTAGATGTAGTAGATGTCAAAGTCGGGGATGATGGTGAAGGTGTCCGACGGGATCTTGATCATGGAGGCGACAAACTCGTCATGGAAGACATAAGCGAACATCCCGTCCGCCTCCGAATTTTTGGGCAGCTTCCTACTGGAGATGGTAGGGAAGTACTCCGGCTTGCCGTCCACCGCGGTGGCAATGAACAGCTTGTCGTCCATGTTGTTGTACGAGACAATCACTCCGAAAACCGAGCCGCTCTCGTTGACCCCGGAGAGGTAATGCTCCTTGTTGTGGAAGGGCTCCCCGAGCTTGAACAGGTCGTCCAGCCGCAGGAGTTTGCAGATCCCCTGGTACAAACTACCGCAGGCGATCAACCTGTTCTCCTTGTAGTCTATGAGGAGCATTTTGTTGACGTTGTTGGTGGACGTCAACAGCTCGTTACAGGGCTGGACCAGTCTTGGAGGGTAACATTTGGGGTTGTCGATATCAGGACCTGTTTCGTGAGTCACCAGCACCTTCAGGTTGCCGGAAAGCTTGTAGATCCGATTGACGGCCCCCACATAAATATGCCCTTTCCTCTCGTCTACCACCAAGTGGTTCAAATACTCGTCGGCCTTGTCCACAGTGAAGGTGAGGAAAGGTCTCTTTGGGTGGGACGTCGGTGGCCGACTGACCGAAGGCGACGTCACAGCACAGAGGAGAAGTGGGGAAATGAGGCAAGTCCATCGCCACATATCTGTCGTCCTGGACATGGTTACAAAAGAAATTTTTGTATTCCTTACAAAGGGAGGCCTGGAGCGGCAGGCGTTATCAAAGTGTTGATCCCGTGGTGAAGCTTATCCTAAAGCGAAGGAAGGAGAAAAAAAAGGAAAATGCATTATGGAAAAGTGTTTTTTCCCTCCCCTCTCCTTCCTTCAAGTGCCAATCCAGCATCAGAGGAAGCCCATTTAATTGCTAATCCCTGTCTTTTCATCTCTGCTTAAGACCGCCACAAAGGAAGCCCCCTCGAAAGAAGAGACGCCAAGATGGAATAAACAAACACCCAGACTCCTGTCAAAACAGCAGAAAAAAGACTCTGAAGGTGATAGCAAGAGACATGGGCCGAGAACATACATAATGCCTCTTTCCAAGGAGCCTGTCCGATATAGGGTTGCCAACCTCCAGGTGGGGCCTGGAGATCTCCTGGATTCACGTTTGATCTCCAGATTAAGAACATAAGAATATCAGAAGAGCCCTGCTGGATCAGGCCAGTGGTCCATCTAGTCCAGCATCCTGTCTCACACAGTGGCCAACCAGTTCCTCTGGAGGGCCAACAACAGGGCAGAGAGGGCGAGGCCTTCATAAGAACATCAGAAGTGCCCTGCTGGATCAGACCAGTGGTCCATCTAGTCCAGCATCCTGTCTCACACAGTGGCCAACCAGTTCCTCTGGAGGGCCAACAACAGGGCAGAGAGGGCGAGGCCTTCATAAGAACATCAGAAGTGCCCTGCTGGATCAGACCAGTGGTCCATCTAGTCCAGCATCCTGTCTCACACAGTGGCCAACCAGTTCCTCTGGAGGGCCAACAACAGGGCAGAGAGGGCGAGGCCTTCATAAGAACATCAGAAGTGCCCTGCTGGATCAGACCAGTGGTCCATCTAGTCCAGCATCCTGTCTCACACAGTGGCCAACCAGTTCCTCTGGAGGGCCAACAAGAGGGCAGAGAGGCCAAGGCCTTCATAAGAACATCAGAAGAGCCCTGCTGGATCAGACCAGTGAGGGTCCATCTAGTCCAGCATCCTGTCTCAGACACTGACCACCCAGTTCCTCTGGAAGGCCAAACAAACGGGGCACAGAGTCCGAGGCCTTCTCCTAATGCTGTCTCCTGGCACTGGGATTCAGTGGTTGACTGCCTCTGAACAAGGAGGTTCCCCTCAGTCACCATGTCTAGTAGCCTCTGATAGAACTATCCTCCATGAATGTCTAGAGCAGGGGTGGCCAAACTGTGGCTCCGGAGCCACATGTGGCCCTTTCACACAGTCTAATTTAGTGATTAACACATGGAATTCACTGCCACAGGAAGTGGTGGCGGCTACAAGCATGGACGGCTTCAAAAGGGAATTAGATAAGCATATGGAGCAGAGGTCCATCAGTGGCTATTAGCCATAAGGTATAGATAGGGACTCTGGGGCAAGTGATGCTCTGTCATCTTGGTGCTTGGGGGGGTCACCAGTGGGATGGCTTCTAATGTCCTGGCCCCACTGGTGGACCTCCTGAGGGCACCTGGTATTTCTGGCCACTGTGTGACACAGAGTGTTGGACTGGATGACAACAGTGGGAGGGCTTCTAGTGTCCTGGCCGCACTGCTGGACCTCCGGAGGGCACCTGGTATTTCTGGCCACTGTGTGACACAGAGTGTTGGACTGGATGACAACAGTGGGAGGGCTTCTAGTGTCCTGGCCGCACTGCTGGACCTCCGGAGGGCACCTGGTATTTCTGGCCACTGTGTGACACAGAGTGTTGGACTGGATGGGCCTTTGGCCTGATCCAACATTGGCCTCTCGTATGTTCTTATGTTCTTAATGTTAATAAAAAGCAAATTTGCATACTTTCCAATAAAACTGTGTGTGTGATGTTTGTTCCTATCTTGTGGCTCTCAAACATCTGACGTTTATTCTGTGTGGCTCTTAAGTTAAGCAAGTTTGGTCACTCCGGTCTCTAGATTATAGAGATCAATTCTCCTGGGGGGAAAATGGCTACCTTTGGAGGATGGACTCTGTGTTACTATTTCTCGCTGAGGTCCCTCCCCAAACCCTCCCCCTTCCCAGTCTTCACCCCCATAATCTCCTGGAATATCCAGCGTGGAGTTGGCAAGCCTAATACAATACCATTCATATCTACATCTCAGGGAGACATCCGGAAGATGCAACTTCTGCAGTCACCGCGAGTGACGGGGGAAACCACACATCCCCAACGACTCCCTGACCCTGGGAGTAGCCGATGCTCCTCCCACACATCCGAGGCTCCGCCCACTCCAGTCCCGAGACCCTCTCGCCAGTCCCCTCCTCCCGATCCAACGAGTCCCCACGCTGCTTTGTCAATAAGCATAAGCAGACATTAGCGACGCGACTCTCCCTGTAGTTTTATGAGGAAGGGCTCCAAGAGTCCTTAAAAATGCCACCATTACAGTCGAGGAAATCCACGAGAGGAGAGTTTACCATATCAATCCCCCCCCAAAATGTGTTCCGAGATTCCAAGCAACGTACAAACCCAGTTTTTAATGTCTTGTGTCTGGGCACCCCTGATCTGGTTTTGACTCAGACACCAGCTACGAGGGAATTCGTCTTCCAAGAAACGTACGGCCTCAGTTCTGATGGGGGACATGGTGTGCACACAGGGGAATGTGCTTCAGTCTTGCTCCCCTCTATGCCATTTCCCTGTCCTAAAATGGCTCCAGGTCGATCCAGCGTGATGTGATGGTTAAAGGAGGTGGAGTGTAATCTGGATTGTGACTCCCTGCTCCTCCTCTGCGTGAAGTCTGCAGGGTGACCTTGGGCCAGTCACGGTCAATGCTCCCTCTAAGCTGTGGAGTCTTGTGAGCAAAAATTTTACTTTGGGAGCTACTGGCACTAAAGTTGTGAGCGAGAGATTTGGCTACTACATAAATTAGTCTGCTCTGGAGCCGTCCTTCCTGAGCTAAGACAAAAAAGTATGAGCCGGAGACTAAAAGACTATGAGCTAGCTCACACTAACTCAGCTTAGAGGGAACACTGGTCATGGTTCTCTCAGCACTCTTTCAGCCCCACCTACCTCACAAGGTGCCTATTGTGGGGAGAGGAAGGGAAAGTGATTGTAAGCTGCAGGAGGAGGAGGAGGAGGAGGAGGAGATTGGATTTATACCCCGCCCTTCACTGCCCGAAGGACTTTCAGAGCAGTTTACAATCTCCTTTCCCTTCCCCTCCCCACAACAGGCACCCTGTGAGGTAAAAGAAGAAGAAGAAGAGATTGGATTTATACCCCGCCCTTCACTACCCAAAGGTGTCTCAGAGCAGCTTACAGACTCCTTTCCCTTCCCCTCCCCACAACAGACACCCTGTGAGGTAAAAGATGAAGAAGAAGAGATTGGATTCATACCCCGCCCTTCACTATCCAAAGGTGTCTCAGAGTGGCTTACAATCTCCTTTCCCTTCCCCTCCCCACAACAGGCACCCTGTGAGGTAAAAGAAGAAGAAGAAGAGATTGGATTTATACCCCGCCCTTCACTACCCAAAGGTGTCTCAGAGCAGCTTACAGACTCCTTTCCCTTCCCCTCCCCACAACAGACACCCTGTGAGGTAAAAGATGAAGAAGAAGAGATTGGATTCATACCCCGCCCTTCACTATCCAAAGGTGTCTCAGAGTGGCTTACAATCTCCTTTCCCTTCCCCTCCCCACAACAGACACACCCTGTGAGGTAGGTGGGGCTCAGAGAGCTCTCTTGAGAACTGCTTGTGAGAGAACAGCTCTGAATGAACTTGTGACTGACCCAAGGTCAGACTGACCCAGCAGCTGCATGTGAAGGAGTGGGGGAATCAAACTCGGTTCTCCCAGATTAGAGTCTGTGTTCCTAACAACTGCACCAAACTGGTAGTCCCAGGATATCTCCAGCCTCCAACTTTTATTGGCCAACCCTCGTCACACTGACAATTTAAATTTCCAGGGCTGCATTTTCAACATCTGCACCGTAGGAAATTGCTATGCTTTCACAGAAACGGGCTCATAAAACTTCCTTCCTTCTCATCTCACTCCCGCACCCACACGATACTAATAATAGTCGAGATTCCCATTCACGCGCATACAAAGAATTCAAAGTGACGGGGACTTCTGTGGTATCGACAGCACAGGGCCCCCGAGAACGGGAGTTTCTTCCTAGCCATGAAATCCCACTGGCCAACTGCCACTCGGGCCAGGGCTCTTTTTGTAGAAAAAGCCCAGCAGGAACTCATTAGCATAATAGGCCATACCCAACAGCAGAAACTCATTAGCATATTAGGCCACACCCCCGTGTTACCAGAAGTGTGGTCATCCAGCCACACCCCCTTTTGCTTCTTATTCTGTTTACCATGTTTGTTGTCAAAACCCAGGGCCCTTTTTTTGAAGCAGGAACTCCTTTGCATGTTAGGCCACACACCCCTAATGTAGCCAATCCTAATGAGTTCCTGCTGTTGGGTGTGGCCTATTATGCTAATGAGTTCCTGCTGGGCGTGGCCAATTTGGGAGCCAGCCGGAACTCTGTTTCTGTGCGTTCCTGCCCAAAAATAGCCCTGGACTCACTCCCACCCGTGAAGCAACATGGAGGGCAGCATCTGCCCCCCCAGGAGCAAACCAGCAGGTATCTGTTGAATTCAGAAGCCCTGCTTGCTTTCCAACTGAGGCACAACAGCCAGTTGCCACCCTCCGGGTGGGCAAACGTAAAGAAACACCATGTTAGAACAAAACACACTCTACTAATATGCACTTCCGTCTTCATATATTGATTTAGATACAATAGAGACCCTAGTGTATCTTATACATATTCATATAATACAAAAACCTAAAGAACATTATATATCTACTAATAGAAAAGTCCACGGCTACAGGGACCTATTCCAATGCTGCAGACTACCTTGCTCCTGATAAGAGACTGATGGAGGTTGCAACAGTCGTTGATGATGAGAGATGCAGCAGGCTCTTCCGTTCTCCACAAAAAGTGATTCAGCCAAGCATCAAAGCAAGCAACACGCCTCCCAGGCAAAAATTGTGTGTTTCGACAGGTTCTTCTTCAGGCAGAAGCTGGAGCCAAAGCTCACAAGGCTACAGTGCACAACTCAACAATTCTATGGAAGGTTTCTCCGGTTCTCCTCCAGGTGGGGCCTGGAGATCTCCCTGAACTGCAACTGACCTCCACACTGCAGAGATCAGTTCCCTTTAGGGTTCCCAAGTACTTACCGCGATCCGGCGGGGGGAAAATGCTCCCCGGCCGGACCATTCCTCCCTGTAACACAGCATGCCATCGCCAGGAAGTGACCCTCTGGCAATGGTACCATCGAGTTTCGAGCCCCATTGCCAGAGCGTCGCCCAGCGCCACTTCCTGGCGACGGCATGGTGCGGCGCATCTGTTGTCCCCGCAGGAACGATCCTGCAAAGACGTCTGTGTCCCCCACCGAATCACGGTAAGTACTTGGGAAGCCTGGTTCCCTTGGACAAACATGGCTGCTCTGGAAGGTGGGCTCGACAGCATTATTCCTGGAGTGAGTGACTCAGCATGCCTGGACACTGGGGGGCGCTGCATCACTCTAAGGGTGCACAGGTGTTATCTCCTTGAATGGGATGCCTCTCCTTGTCGTAATCTGGGAGCTGCCCTCTGACCCCCTCCTCTCTCGCTTCGTCCTCTCCCTCTCTCTACATGGCCTACCATGGAGATAAACATCTCTGCAGGTCTCTCCTGTAGAGACAACGCCCTCGAGCTGCCCTCTAACCCCCTCCTCTCTCGCTTCGTCCTCTCCCTCTCTCTACATGGCCTACCATGGAGATAAACATCTCTGCAGGTCTCTCCTGTAGAGACAACGCCCTCGAGCTGCCCTCTAACCCCCTCCTCTCTCGCTTCGTCCTCTCCCTCTCTCTACATGGCCTACCATGGAGATAAACATCTCTGCAGGTCTCTCCTGTAGAGACAACGCCCTCGAGCTGCCCTCTAACCCCCTCCTCTCTCGCTTCGTCCTCTCCCTCTCTCTACATGGCCTACCATGGAGATAAACATCTCTGCAGGTCTCTCCTGTAGAGACAACGCCCTCGAGCTGCCCTCTAACCCCCTCCTCTCTCGCTTCGTCCTCTCCCTCTCTCTACATGGCCTACCATGGAGATAAACATCTCTGCAGGTCTCTCCTGTAGAGACAACGCCCTCGAGCTGCCCTCTAACCCCCTCCTCTCTCGCTTCGTCCTCTCCCTCTCTCTACATGGCCTACCATGGAGATAAACATCTCTGCAGGTCTCTCCTGTAGAGACAACGCCCTCGAGCTGCCCTCTAACCCCCTCCTCTCTCGCTTCGTCCTCTCCCTCTCTCTACATGGCCTACCATGGAGATAAACATCTCTGCAGGTCTCTCCTGTAGAGACATCGCCCTCATATTCCCACACACATGATGCCGGACAAGTTGGCCACTTATGATAGGGAAAGTGCTCTTTAGATTAGGCTTCTCTTTCTCTTCTTTTGACTGCAACCAGAATGTGAAATGGATCTACTTGAATAAATGTAAGTTTTTACTTTTTTCGCAATATACTTCTAGAAGAAGAAGGGAGGAGGAGGAGGAGGAGGAGATTGGATTTATACCCCACCCTTCACTACCCGAAGGAGTCTCAGAGTGGCTTACAATCCCTTTCCCTTCCCCTCCCCACAACAGACACCCTGTGAGGTGGTTGGGGCTGAGAGAACTCTCTCGAGAACTGCCCTGGAGAGAACGGCTCTGGGAGAACTTGTGACTGACCCAAGGTCACCCAGCTGGCTGCACATGGAGGAGTGGGGAATCAAACCAGGTTCTCCCAGATTTGGGAGATTTATTTTACTGCACTCAGTATCACACTTCTATGACTTGGCAAAACTCTGCTATATTAACCAAATATCCCAATAGTTATACCAGACAGAGGTCCCTCCCCTCCTCAAACCCTCCTGTCACGGCTCAGGTGGGGTGTCACCTGATGCTGCCACCACTCTGGATTTAGGATCCCTTGAGAAGGCCCAGAGCACCCTCCCAAGACCTTCAGACCTCACTTTTGGCCGAATAATAGGCGTGAGGACCAGGCAGAGTGAACAATGAAAATAGTTTATTTTATAAGAGGTCAAACAAACAAGGTGCAGAATACTAACAGTAAGTGGGTGAAAAGAAAAGAAATCAAATGCCCTAACGCATCTAAGTATATACTGTCCGTAGCTCACTATTCCAAGTGGCACTAGACTACTCACCCTTCCCTCAGGATAAGGGTCTCTCCCCCACAGCAGCCTCTCCTGGCCCTGTTCCCTGGGAAGAAGAACAGCTTTTCCTGCTGCTCCAGATCTTTTATTCCAAGCCCTCCACTTTCCTATTGGTCAATTTTGGCTCCTAACCCTCTCAGGGGCTTCCGGGAGTTGTAGGCCCAGCCTCACCTACTGCTAGCCAGGCTCCCTGGGCCTAGTAGGCCTCTGGTGGCACAGCCCAGATCATGACACCTCCCCTCCCCCAAATATACAGGAATTTTCCCACCCTGGAGTTGGCATGGCTATACAACACAGAGGGAAAGCTCTTTCGGGGGGAGGGGGAAAGAGAGGGAAAGGTTTTTGCATCTCCAAAACCGCTTATGGCTCATATCCGAGAACGGTAAAATTTCAGCGGCTGGGGAAAACAAACAGGCGAATGTGATAGCAAATACCCAACCTGTCGCCGCACAGGACTCCAAAGAGGCTGATTAAAAGCAAACAGCAAGGAAACGGGAGATAGAGAGGGAGCCAACACGGGGGCCCGGAGGCTGGGGATTCTGCCGGCTCTGTTTGCAGCCGAAATCCAAACCGGTGGCTTAAGACTCCGTGCGGGAGCCGGAAAAGATGCTGAAGGGAACTGGAAGCGAGAGAAGAAAGCTGGAGCTCTTTTGGCCACCCTCGGATTTCCTGGATTTCCTTCTCCCCCCCCCCCCCAAAGCAGAAACTTCCAAATTCAGTTCAAAATCCTGCTGTAGGTAAGAGGTGGCGGCATCTCTAACAGATGGGGGCAGAGTAAAAGCGGTGGTTGAGGCCTTCCAGACCTGCCATACTTAGTTATGCTTGAGTGCTCGTGTGGTGCAGTGGTTAGAGCATCTGCTTGACATCCAGAAGGTCCCAGGTTCAGTCCCCAACATCTCCAGTTGAAAGGACCAGGTAGGAGGTCATGTGAAAGACCTCAGCCTGAGACCCTGGAGAGCTGCTGCCAGTCTGAGCAGACAATACTGAACTTATAGAATCATAGAATCATAGAATGTCAGAGTTGGAAGGCACCTTGCAGGTCATCTAGCCCAACCCCCTGCACTCTGCAGGAGCACAGCCAAAAGATAGCCCTACAACATACCCGAAAGATGGTCATCCAGCCTCCGCTTGAAAACGTCCAGCGAAGGAGCATCCACCACTCCCTGAGGAAGACTGTTCCACTGCTCAACCACTCTCACAGTCAGGAAGTTTCTCCTGATATTTAGCCGGTAACGACTCCCTTGTAATTTCCACGCATTAGATCTAGTCTTGCAATCTGGAGCAAGAGAGAATAGATCTGGCTCCATCTTCTACATGACAGCCCTTCAGATACTTGAAGATCGCAATCATGTCCCCCTCTAAGCCTTCTCTTTCCCAGGCTAAACAGACCCAACTCTTTCAGCCTTTCCTCGTAAGACTTGGATTCCAACCCTCTAACCATCCTGGTTGCCCTCTTCTGGACACGCTCGAGCTTGCCAACATCCTTCCTAAAACGTGGTGCCCCAAACTGGACACAGTACTCCAGGTGAGGCCTAACCATAGCAGAATAGAGCGGAACGACCACCTCCCGTGATCTGGACACAATGCTTGATGAACCAAGGGTCTGATTCAGTAGAAGGCAGCTTCATAGGATTCACTAGTGCTGTGCTTTCCTCATGGCAAGAAAGCCTCTTGTTCAGAAATCAACAGTAGAGCTACCCTGCGTGTCCAGTCGTGACTGGACCCTTCCCCATCCCAGATTGTGCGGACCTCAACAGGCACCCATGAGGAAAGGTTAAAGCGCTTAGGGCTCTTTAGCTTGGAGAAACGACGACTGAGGGGTGATATGATCGAGGTTTATAAGATTATGCATGGGAAAGAGCAGGTAGAGAAAGAGGTACTTTTCTCCCTTTCTCACAATACAAGAACTCGTGGGCACTCCATGAAACTCTATAGCGGTCGGGTTAGAACGGATAAAAGGAAGTACTTCTTCACCCAAAGAGTGATTAACACTTGGAATTCACTGCCACAGGAAGTGGTGGCGGCTACAAGCATGGACGTCTTCAAAAGGGAATTAGATAAGCATATGGAGCAGAGGTCCATCAGTGGCTATTAGCCACAAGGTATAGATAGGGGCTCTGGGGCAAGTGATGCTCTGTCTTCTTGGTGCTTGGGGGGGTCATCAGTGGGAGGGCTGCTAATGTCCTGGCCCCATTGGTGGACCTCCTGATGGCACTGGTATTTCTGGTCACTGTGTGACACAGAGTGTTGGACTGGATGGGCCTTGGGCCTGATCCAACATTGGCATCTCTTATGTTCTTATGTTCAACAAGCATCCAACCAACAGAAGTATAATGTCCAGACCACGCGAAGTGATGGTATCACTTTACTTTGCTCTGGTTAGATCTCACCTAGAGTCGTGTGTTCAGTTTGGGGCACCAGAATTTAAGAAGGATATAGACAAGGTGGGACGTGTCCAGAGGAGGGCAACGAAGACGATGAGGGGTCTGGAGACCAAGTCCTATGAGGAAACGTTGAAGGAGCCGGGCATGTTTATCCTGGAGAGGAGACGACTCAGAGGTGATAGGATAACCCTCTTCAAGGACCTGAAGGGCTGCCATAGAGAGGAGGGTGAAGAGTTGTTTTCTGTTGCCCCAAAAGTTGGACCAGAACTGGTTGAAATTAAATCAGAAGGGTTTTCGGCTAAACACTAGGAAGAACCTCCTGACAGAGCGGTTCCTCAGTGGGACAGGCTTCCTCGGGAGGTGGTGGGCTCTCCTTCTTTGGAGGTTTTGAAGCAAAGGCTAGATGGCCATCTGACAGCCATGCTGATCCTGTGAACTTAGGCAGATGAGGAGACGGAGGGCAGGGAGGGTTGCCTCAGTGCTTAGTTCTCGTGGCCCTTTCTTACACGCCCTGGGAAATGCCGATTGCTACTTTGGGGTCAGGAAACAGTTTTCTCCATGCCAGTTTGGAGGGCGGTTTTGCCATCTTCTGGGCATGGAACAGATGTTATTGGTGGTCTGGGGGGCAGTATTTTTGAATCTCCTGCGTTGTGCAGGGGGTTGGACTAGATGACCCTGGAGATCCCTTCCTCCCTTCTATGTTTCTATGATTCTGTGTCACAAGAATACAGATGAAGATACTTTACACCAGATCTGAACCTTGGTCCATCAAAGACGGTATTGTCTACTCTGACTGGCAGCGGCTCTCCAGGGACTGAGGCTAAGGTCAGTCCCATCACCTACAATCTGGATCCTCTTAACTGGAGATGCCGGGGATTGAACCTGGGACCTTCTGCACGCCAAGCAGAGGCTCTGCCACTGAGTCACGGCCCCTCTCCAGGGTGTCAGGCAGAGGGCTTTCCCATCACCTCCTGCCTGGTCCTTTTAACTGGAGATCCTGGGGATTGAACCTGGGACCTTCTGCATGCCAAGCCACTGCCACTGAGCCACAGCCCCTCTTTACAGCTCTCCAGGGTCTCAGGCAGAGGTCTTTCCCATCACCTACTGCCTGGTCCTTTTAACTGGAGGTGCCGGGGATTGAACCTCTTCTGCACGCCAAGCAGAGGCTCTGCCACTGAGTCACGCCCCCTCCTTTGCCTTATAATGAATCAGACGCTTCATCCATCAAGGTCGGGATTGTCTACTCAGACTTCCAACAGCTCTCCAGGGTCTCAGGCAGAGGTCTTTCCCATCACCTACTACCCGGTCCTTTAACTGGAGATGCCGGGAATTCAACCTGACATGTACCACATGCCAAGCAGATGTTCTACCACTGACCCATGACCGCTCACCATGAAGCTGCCTTAAACGTAAAGAGACATTTGATCCATCCGAGTCAGTACTGTCTACTCAGGCAGGCAGTGGCTATCCACAATGTCGGGCTGAGGTTGTTCCCGTCAGCTACCACCTGATCCTTTTAACTGGAGATGCCGGGGACTGAACCTGGGACCTTCTGCACACCAAGCAGATGCTCTACCACTGAGCTATAGCCCTACTTCATGGCTCTCCAGGGTCTCAGGCAGAGGTCTTTCCCATCACCTCCTGCCTGGTCCTTTTAACTGGAGATGCCGGGGATTGAACCTGGGACCTTCTGCATGCCAAGCAGATGCTCTACCACTTGAGCCATGGCCCCTCTTTATAGCTCTCCAGGGTCTCAGGCTGAGGTCTTTCACATCCCCTACTGCCTGGTCCCTTTTAACTGGAGATGCCGGGGATTGAACCTGGGACCTTCTGCAAGCCAAGCAGAGGCTCTACCACTTGAGCCACAGCCTCTCCTCAACTACAGACACCTGGTCTGTGCAGGGGAGGGAACCAAAGTTTTCTTGGGGAGGCCTTGAGCATGCCAGGCTACGAATGGCTGAATTCTCCTCTTTGGCAGCGATCGCCACACTGCCAGTCATCATCGTGTTTCCTTTAAAGTCTTCCAAGCAGCTTGGAAGAGAGAACTGAGGCTCTCTGAGGAGGCCGCCAGCTGCCTGCTTTTTATTGGCTGTGTTTGAGCCAGCTGGGTAAGCGCGTGGTGCTGATTCAACACCCTGAAGCCATGCGCCGCAGCAGCAGATATCGCAAGCGATGCACCCTACCATGCTCCCTCACTCTACGAATCCCTAAAATGTCAGCAAGAGCTCTGTGGTGGAACTCTATTCCATTGCGTTATTTTTGTTTCAGAGGAGGAGGAGGAGAGGAGATTGGATCTATATCCTGCCCTTCACTCGGAGACTCTGAACGGCTTACAAACTCCTCTCCCTTTCCCTCCCCACAAGAGACACCCTGTGAGGCAGGTGGAGCTGAGAGAGCTCTGGCAGAAACTGCTCTTTTCAAGAACAGCTCTGAGAGAACTTGTGACTGACCCAACATCATGCCAGCAGTTGCATGTGGAGCAGTGGGGAATCAAACCCGGTTTTCCCACTCCACCCCCAGTTTTCGTCCTTCCTGTGTTTCAAGAAAGAGGAGGAGGAGGAGGAGGAGGAGAACACTGGATTTATACCGGCCCTTCATTACCCAAAAGAGTCTCAGAGCGGCTTACAAACTCCTTTCCCTTCCCCTCCCCACCACAGACACCCTGTGAGCAATGTTCCCTCTAAGCTGTAGAGTCCTGTGAGCAAAAATTCTGCTTTCTGAGCTACCGGCATTAAAGTTGTGAGTGTGCGATTTGGCTGCTGCATAAATTAGTTTGCTCTGGAGCCATCCCTTCCTGAGCTAAGACAAAAATGTGTGAGCTGGAGGCTAAAAAACTGTGAGCTAGCTCACACTAACTCAGCTAAGAGGGAACACTGCCTGTGAGGTAGGCGGGGCTGAGAGAGCTCTTTTGAGAACTGCTCTGAGAAAACCATGACTAACCCAAGGTCACCCAGCTGGCTGAATGAGGAGGAGTGGGGGAATCAAACCCGGCACTCCAGATTAGAGTCCGCCACTCTTAAGGACTACACCAAACTGGCTCTCTTATTTTCTCCCTTTCTTGCTTGGGCGCAAGGCGGACGACGCAGAGGGCGTCCAACACGATCAACAGGATGGGACATTCCACGAACAATGCAATAGGATTCAGGACCTTGTAGAACCAACTGGAAGTCTAAAAACAGAACTGGAGCCAAGCCTAAGTATCCACGTGACACATTAAATGATGCAAAATTACTCAGTACGATCCTAGTTTCGGCAAGCTGTACCCAGTAGTGCAGACCACAGTCCCTAATCATTTTTCCAAGTAACTTTGCGCATTCATTTAATACAGTGCGACTTTATTGCCCTATGTAGGAAAGCCTTCTTGAATATTTCAGTTCCGTGTAGTTTGCAGAGAGCCAGGAGAGGGGGAGTCTTCCTGACCTCCTCAGGCAGGCCGTTCCCACAAATTGGGGGCCAACACAGAGTAGGCACCTGCATGGGCAGTTGTCGATTTTGTCCATTTGAAGGACGGTTATTAAAATACGGAAAAGAAGTTATTTTAAATCGGTTGATCGTTTGATAATTATTAGCATTATAATGTTAGCACCCTTTAATGTTGGATTGTTTTATATGGTTTTATGCAGGGCTCTTTTGTAGGAAAAGCCCAGCAGGAACTCATTAGCATAATAGGCCACACTCAACAGCAGGAACTCATTAGCCTATTAGGTCACACCCCTGACAGCACAGCTCATTAGCACATTAGGCCACACCCCCATGTTACCAGAAGTGTGGTTATCCAGCCACACCCACCTTTCCCTTCTTATTCTGTTTACCTTGTTTGTTGTCAAAACCCAGGGCCTTTTTTTGTAGCAGGAACTCCTTTGCATGTTAGGCAGGGGTCGTTTCGTAGAAAAAGAGCTAGGGGAACTCATTGGCATAACTCATTAGCATATGCCACACCCCCTGACATCACCGGAAGTGTGTCATGAGGGCACACCCCCTGACATCACCGGAAGTGTGTCATAAGGGCACACACCCCGCCCCCAATGGTCCCGGCCGCCGCTGCCGGTCTTGCAGCTCCACTGCCGAGCCCCATGAGGGGCCCAGCGGTGGACCTGCAAGGCCAGCAGGAGTGCAAGGAAGCCCTGGAAGGCCCTCCCTGGCCCCAGGCAGGCAGGGGTGGGGAGAGGAAGGGAGGAAGCAACTTACCCTCCCTCTTCTCCTGCCTCCTCCTGGCTGAATGAGGGCCAGAAGCGGGGCGGCCGGAAGCAGGGGGCGGGGCTTCGTCATGTGCCCCACCCCCCGTACCTCACCCGGGGGAACTGCGATCCCCCGCGATCCCCCCCGAAATGATGTCTGATGTTAGGCCACACACCCCTAATGTAGCCAATCCTAATGAGTCCCTGCTGTTGGGTGTGGTCTGTTATGCTAATGAGTTCCTGCTGGGCGTGGCCAACTTGGGAGCCAGCCGGAACTCCATTCCTGTGCGTTCCTGCCCAAAAATAGCCCTGGTTCATTTATATTGTCTATTCCTTGTTTTTATTCCTTTGAGCTGGCTTCAGCTGGGAGGGCTGGCATAAATCTCATAATAAATAAATAAAATAAATAAACTTACTCATGTGACATGGTCTCAGCAATAAAAGGCAAAAACCTGGACAGTATCCCTAAGGGTCCGCATGGTCAAAGCAATGGTATTCCCAGTAGTCCTGTGCGGCTGCGAGAGTTGGACTATAAGGAAGGCCGAGCGCCGAAGATTCTTTCGAATTATGGTGCTGGAGAAGACTCTTGAGAGTTCCCTGGACTGCAAGGAGATCAAATCAGTCAATCCTAAAAGAAATCAACCCTGACTGTTCCCTGGAAGGCCAGATAATGAAACTGAAGCTCAGATACTTTGGCCACCCAATGAGAAGGGAGCACTCCCTGGAGAAGACCCTGATGCTGGGAAGGACTGAAGGTCAAAGAAGACGGGGACGGCAAAGGATGAGATGGTGAGACATAGATGCAATGAACATGAGATTGAGCAAACTCTAGAGCACGACGGAGGACAGGAGGGCCTGGCGGGAGCTGGTCCATGGGGTCGCGAAGAGTCAGACTCAACTGTGCGACTGAACAACAACAACAACAAAACCCCCAAGGGACTTAGAATTAAGCCAATCTTAGCTACTCCTCTTGCTTAGTACTTAATACATCTTGACTCCTATCAGCCCTTCCTGGCAACTAATTTCCCCCATGCCCCCCACACACACACACACAACCTCTCTCTACCTATATGTAATGGTTGGCGAAGTCTGTTTCAGTGCCTCTGAAGAAGTGTGCCTGCACACGGAAGCTTATACCCAGGATAAATCTTTGTCGGTCTGAAAGGTACCACTAGACGCAAACTTTGTTCAGGTCTCAGCAACAGTTTAACAAAAAAACAAAAAAAAGTTCTCTTGTGGAGACACAACGTCCAGTTTGATTTGCTACGATTGGTATCTCTTTTGCAGCACTTCCTACCTGGTCCCGTTAACTGGAGATGACGGGGATTGAACCTGGGACCTTCTGCATGCCAAGCAGTTGCTCTATGGCTCTCACTGTTATCCACTTCATGAACTGCAGCCTTCACGTCTCAAATGTCAACGAACACAACACTCGATGAGACCCTTGGTCCATCAATGTCAGTATTGTCTGGTCCTTTTAACTGGAGATGCCGGGGATTGAACCTGGGACCTTCTGCATGCCAAGCAGAGGCTCTGCCACTGAGCTACAGCCCCACTTCATGGCTCTCCAGGTCCTCAGGCTGAGGTCTTTCACATCACTTCCTGCCTGGTCCTTTTAACTGGAGATGCCGGGGATTGAACCTGGGACCGTCTGCATGCCAAGCAGAGGCTCCGCCACAGAGCTACAGCCCGACTTCATGGCTCTCCAGGGCCTCAGGCTGAGGTCTTTCCCATAGCCTACTGCCTGGTCCTTTTAACTCAAATTTCAGTATTGTCTGGTCCTTTTAACTGGAGATGCTGGGGATTGAACCTGGGACCGTCTGCATGCCAAGCAGAGGCTCTGCCACTGAGCTACAGCCCGACTTCATGGCTCTCCAGGGCCTCAGGCTGAGGTCTTTCCTATCGCCTACTGCCTGGTTCTTTTAACTGGAGATGCTGGGGATTGAACCTGGGACCTTCTGCATGCCACTGAGCCACAGCCCCTCCCTAACAAAGGTGACTTAGATCATACGCATGAACACATGAAGCTGCCTTCAACTGAATCAGACATTTGGTCCATCAAGGTCAGTATTGTCTACTCAGACTGGTAGTTTGGTGTAGTGGTTAAGTCTGCGGACTCTGGGAGAACCGGGTTTGATTCCCCACTCTCCACATGCAGCAGCTGGGTGACCTTGGGCAAGCCATGGTTCTCTCAGAGCTGTCCTCTCAGGAGCAGTCCTCAAGAGAGCTATCTCAGCCCCACCTACCTCACAGGGTGCCTGTTGTGAGGAGGGAGAGAGGAAGGAGATTGTGAGCTGCTCTGAGACTCTTGAGTGAAGGGCAGGGGGTATAAATCGAATCTCTTCTTCTTTTCCTTCTTCTTCTGAGACCTTATGCATGCCAAGAAGATGCTCTACCACTGACCCATCATGGTCGGTATTGTCTACTCAGACTGGCAGTGACTCTCCAGGGTGGAGATCTTTCCCATCACCTACTGCCTGGTCCTTTTAACCGGAGATGCCGGGGACTGAACCTGGGACCTTCTGCCTGCCAAGCAGAGGCTCTGCCACTGAGCTACAGCCCCTCCCTGATCCACCTCTCTTTCTCATCACCTACTGCCCAGTCCTTTTAACTGGGGGTGCCAAGGATCAAACCTGGGACCTTCTGCATGCAAAGTAGAGGTTTTTTCCACAAAGCCAAAGCCCCTCTCCTTGGTCCAAGTCTTATGAGGAAACGCTGAAAGAGCTGGGTCTGTTTAGCCTGGGAAAGAGAAGGCTTAGAGGGGACATGATTGCAGTCTTCAAGTATCTGAAGGGCAGTCATGTAGAACAGGGAGTAGATCTGTTCTCTCTTGCTCCGGATTGCAAGACTAGATCTAACGGGTGGAAATGACAAGGGAGTCGATACGGGCTAAATATCAGGAGAAACTTCCTAACTGTAAGGGTGGTTGAGCCGTGGAACAGTCTGCCTCGGGAGGTGGTGGATGCTCCTTTGCTGGACGTTTTCAAGCGGAGGCTGGACAACCGTCTTTCGGGCATGTTGTAGGGCTATCTTTTGCCTGTGCTCCTGCAGAGTGCAGGGGGTTGGTCTAGATGACCTGCAATGTCCCTTCCAACGCT
This sequence comes from Gekko japonicus, assembly GCF_001447785.1. Lineage (NCBI taxonomy): Eukaryota > Metazoa > Chordata > Lepidosauria > Squamata > Gekkonidae > Gekko > Gekko japonicus. Next base: position 101,285 of record NW_015170970.1, on the reverse strand, counting down.
AACATTCTTTGATTCTATGAGGGGGGGAGGGGCAGGCGTGGCATGCTGACTAGGCAGGCTCCCAGCAAGAGAATCAAATCGCAGAAATTCAGCACCAAGCTCAGCTACGACAATCCTCCTTAATCTCAGCGAAACATTTTCCCCCCTCCTCTGGCTTCTTTTAATAAACCCCAACTACCATGGACAGAGCTTTCCTTTGGATACCCACGGGGAGACAGCAAGACTCAAGATGTGGGACATTGTCAACAGACTCCCCGCCAACAAAGAGAGCCTTCTAACTGGAGCTAAGTCCATTTAACTCACACAACCAGGTGGAGATTCGAGGCGGGCCTCCCTTGGAGAGCAGACTTTTAGCAGGTTCAGAGCAATAAAGAGATCTCTGCAAATGAAAAATAATAATACTAAAAACCAAGTTGCAGCGTGCTTGAATGTGTACTCCTCAGCTAGAGACCTCCAGGGTTTCTTTCACTCCAAACTAGCCCACCTCCTGTTACGGGGCAATGACTCACGGAGCCCACGAGACGGTTTCCACACTGGATAAATCACGTGCAGAATGTCATGGGCATGGATGAGGATATACTGACAGAGCTGCAAGAAGGAACCACAGCTGGCCCCCCCTGAAGCAGCAGAGGAGGACAGCTGGCAAGTGCCTGTAACAGCAGTCCTCGCACCTGGCCCAGATAAGAAGGAAGAACTGCAAGCTGAAAGTCCTCCAAGTGTGACTCGTTTAAGGGAGCGACTGCGGCAAAACTTAGCAAGCAGACGAAGAGAGGCCAGGCTACAAGGGAGACGCTCAGCCTGCCCAGAGTTCTAACAGGAGCCTGGGCGATCGCGCAGCTGGCTAATTGGTAGCAGCATTGAACTCCACACTTTGGGCAGTACCCTTCGTGGAAGCAACAAGTCAGCTTCGTGCTGCTAGCATCCATTCCGGCTCGGCTCTTGCACCAAACCTTCGGGCACCCTGGCTTTGAATTGGCTCTGTGTTCCTGGCTCCTGACCCCGGCTTGGCTTTGGACTATGTTAATGGTTAGTGATTTGGATTTGGCTCTGTGTCTCTGGCTCCTGAGCCCGGCTTGGCTTTTTGGACTTTGCACTGTCTTCTTGGCTCCTGACTTTGGCCTGTTCTGGACTCCCTTTGACTGGCACCCCAGCCCGTGACACAGAACATAGGGACTGCTGGGAAATCATTTCTGACTTTGCTTCATACTGCCAACTGGGAAGCATTTGACCAGCTTGTATTTCCTTTTCCAAGGTCAATGTATTATGGATACCAAGCTCCACCACAAAGACAAATAAGGGGATTCTAGTACAATGTTCCCTCTAAGCTGAGTCGGTGTGAGCTAGCTCACCATTTTTTAGCCTCCGGCTCACACATTTTTCTCTTAACTCAGGAAGGAGGGCTCCAGAGTGAACCAATTTATGAAGCAGCCAAATCGCTCGCTTACAACTTGAATGCCAGTAGCTCACAAAGCCGAATTATTGCTCACAAGACTCCACAGCTTAGAGGGAGCATTGGTTAGACCAGTCAAGCCTGGACTCTCCCTAGAAGCTAAAATGACTTAACAGAGGCTCTCGTGCTTTGGTGACATCATGAGATGACAAGCGTTACCGGATAAGACAAGGATGCTGGGAACAGTGGAAGGCAGAAGGAAAAGAGGAAGATGCAACCTGAGATGGATTGACTCTATGAAGGAAGCCACAGCCCTCAGTTTGCAAGACCTGAGCAAGGCTGTTAATGATAGGATGTTTTGGAGGATATTAATTCATAACACAGGTCACTGTTTGTCACCACTGGCAGGACATAAGGACATAAGAGAAGCCAATGTTGGATCAGGCCAATGGCCCATCCATTCCAACACTCTGTTTCACACAGTGGCCAAAAATACCAGGTGCCGTCAGGAGGTCCAGCAGTGGGGACAGGACACTAGAAGCCCTCCCACTGTTGCCCCCCCCCCCCAAGCACCAAGAATACAAAGCATCACTTGCCCCAGCCTGAGATTCTGGCCCAGCTCGGATTCCAGAACATCGGATTGTAGAACATGACTCCACTTGTCCTCCCTTTATCTATTAGGAAATAAGGAGAGCCCTGCCGGATGAGACCGGTGGTCCATCTAATCCAGAGTACTGCTCCACATGGTCGCCAACAAATTGCTCTGGAGTGCCAACAACAAACAGGGCATAGAGGTTAAGATCCCCACCTTGATCTTGCCTCCTGGCACTGTGATTCATAAGAACATAAGAGGAGCCATGTGGGATCAGGCCAATGGTCCATCTAGTTCAACACTCCGTGTCACACAGTGGCCAAAACCCAGGTGCCATCAGGAAGTCCACCAGCAGGGCCATAAAGACGTAAGAGAACTGATGTTGAGTCAGGCCAATGGCCCCTACAGTCCAACACTCTGTGTCACATAGTGGCCACACCACAGGGGCCATCAGGAGGTCCACCCGCAGGGCCATAAGAACATAAGAGAAGCCATGCTAGAACAGGCCAGTGGCCCATCCAGTCCAACAATCTGTGTCACACAGTGGCCAAACCGCAGGTGCCATCAGGAGGTCCTCCCGCAGGGCCAGAAGAACATAAGAGAAGCCATGTTGGATCAGGCCAATGGCCCATCCAGTCTAACAATCTGTGTCACTCTGTGGCCAAAACCCAGGTGCCGTCAGGAGGTCCACCCGCAGGGCCATAAGAACATAAGAGAAGCCATGCTAGAACAGGCCAATGGCCCATCCAGTCCAACACTTTGTGTCATACAGTGGCCAAAACCCAGGGGCCATCAGGAGGTCCAGCAGAAGGGCCATAAGAACATAAGAGAAGCTATGTTGGATCAGGCCAATGGCCCATCCAGTCTAACACTCTGTGTCACTCTGTGGCCAAAACCAGCAGGGCCAGAACTCCAGAAGCCCTCCGACTCTTGTCCCCCCAAGCACCAAGAGTACAGAGCATCACTGCCCTGGACATAAGAACATAAAAGAAGCCAATGTTGGATCAGGCCAATGGCCCATCCAGTTCAACACTCTCTGTCACACAGTGGCAACAGAAAGCAACTTTGCACCATTCGCTAGATGACAGCCCTTCGGGGACTTGAAGATGGCTATCTTATCACCTCTCAGTCCTCTCTTCTCCTGTCTCCAACCGAGATTTTAAAAAATAATAATAATAAAATTGCTATTATCCTCAGACGAGGTCCAGGAGTTTAAAAAGAGAGGAATGAGGTTAGTAAACTCTAATGGAACACTTTGCACTTCTGTTGAAAGAGAGCTCCTGCCGAGAAACAGTTCCCGCTTGGGCTGTGGCGAGGGTGATGGACGGTAAGTGGTCTTGATAGCTGTAATAAGGCCATGGGGGTGCCGCTGTGGGGAAGTAAAGGCTCACCTACTCTCTTGCTTCCGGCTGGTCTGGCCCCCTGGGACCGCTGCCACTAACCTGTGGTTATCTCCCACGTTCATGACAACAGCTAAGAAGTCCGATTGCTGCCCCAGCCATCACAAGCTTTAAAAGGGGATCAGACCGATTCAGGGAGGAGAGGTCTATCAGTGGTTAGTAGCCACGGTGAGGAGGAGGAGGAGGAGGAGGATGGGTTTGAAGGAGTCTCCCCCACAACAGACGCCCTGTGAAGTAGGCGGGGCTGAGAGAGCTCTTTCGAGGACTGCTCATGAGAGAAAAGCTCTGAAAGAACTTGAGACTGACCCAAGGTCACGCCAGCCGCTGCATGTGGGGCAGTGGGGAATCGAACCCGGCTCTCCCAGACTAGAGTCCGCGCTCCTAACCACTACACCAAACTGGGTCCCAAAGTTGCTGATACTATGGGATTGAAACAAGAAATAATGCAGAGACTGATGAAATTCAATAGAATTACTGACCCGAAAACTGAATATTGTTTTGGGGTAGAAGAACAAGAGGAGGAGGAGGAGGAGGAGGAGGAGGAGGAGGAGGAGGGATTTATGTACCACCCTTCACTACCCAAAGAAGTCACAGAGCAGTTTACAATCTCCTTTCCCTTCCCCTCCCCACAACAGACACCCTGTGAGGCAGGCGGGGCTGGGAGAGCTCTCCCGAAGACTGCTCCGGAGAGAACAGCTCTGAGAGAACTTGTAACTGACCCAAGGTCACACCAGCAGCTGTATGTGGAGAAGTGGGGAATTAAACCTGGTTCTCCCAGATTAGAGTCCGCACTCCTAACCACTGCACCGAACTGGCTGTCCATGTTTAGAAGGAACCTCCATGTTTAGAGGCAGTCACTCTCTGAATCCCAGAGTCAGGAGGCAAGATCGGGGAAGGCCTTGGCCTCCATGCCCTCTTGTTGGCCCTCCAGAGGAGCCGGTTGGCCACTGTGTGAGACAGGATGCTGGACTAGAGGGACCCCTGGTCTGATCCAGCAGGGCTCTTCATATGTTCTTACGAAGGTCTTGGCTTTCGTGGAGCGCTGTTTCAGGCATAAAAGCTTTTTAAAGAACCTAGCAACTTGATTCCAAATTCCTTCTCATGTGGCCTTACTATAAATTTGAATTTGACTGGCCATCCCTTGAAATTTCTTAGTACGGGGATACAGCGGTTCGAGTGTGGCACTGAGACTAGGGGGACCTGGGTTCGGATCCTGACTCAGGCACGCAGCTCATTGAGTGAGCCTGCATCGGCCTCTATCTCTTCGGACTGATCTACCTCACAGGGCTGTGGTGTAGATAAACAGAGGGAAAGTTTTTGAGAACCGTATACGCCTGGAGGAAGGAGGAGATAACAATATAATCTATTATAAGCTTGATGGCCAATACTGGGCAAAACCTTTACTATAAAGGAAGTTTTCTTGTCTTTTACGACCTCATTGACCGCGTTATTTAAGGACTGGCAGCTTTTTGATCTCTCTTTTTTAATGTGGCATATTTTTTATTTGTAAACCAGGCTTTTAATAGAAGTGACATCTCTTAAAACGAGGGACGCTTTGCAACCACAAGCCCAGAACTCCTGCCAGAATTGTTTTGTCCAGTACTGGATTTCTATCAGCCTCAAAGGCACAGTGAAAATTTGGGTGGAAAAGTGTTCAGCCTAAGCTTCTCTCAGTTATTATTCTTTCCCACAAGCACAGAGATTTCATTTGTGGTACTAACGTTTTTTTTAAAAAAAAATGAACCTGCCCATCTGCCACAGGAACTGGAGCATCTACATTTATCTTACTTAGGAAGCATGTGATAATATAAAATACGTAACCCAATGCATCTACAAAAAGATTTACCGTGTGATTTCGCTTGCCATGCAAATCAGCCCTTGGCTGTTGAAATTAGCTAAAGTATTTCCACCAGTTAGTTGCTGTAGAATTTTACGGGTTGTGTGGCCGTGGTCTTGGCATTGTAGGACCTGACGTTTCGCCAGTAGCTGTGACTGGTGTAGTTTGGTGTAGTGGTTAAGAGCGTGGCCTCTAATCTGGGAGAACCGGGTTTGATTCCCCCACTCCTCCACATGCAGCTGCTGGATGGCCTTGGGCAAGCCGTAGTTCTGATCAGAGCTGTTCTTGAAAAAAGAGCAGATTCTGTCAGAGCTCTCTCAGCCCCACCTACCTCACAGGGCGTCTGTTGTGGGGAGGGGAAGGGAAAGGAGTTTGTAAGCTACTCTGAGACTCCTTTGGGTAGTGAAGGGCGGGGTATAAATCCAATCTCTTCTTCTCTCAAGAGCAGTTCTCAAGAGAGCTCTCCCAGCCCCACCTCCCTCCCAGGGTGTCTGTGGTGGGGAGGGGAAGGAGTTTGTGAGCCGCTCTGAGACTCCTTTGGGTAGTGAAGGGCGGGGTATAAATCCAACCTCTTCTTCTTCTTCAGAGTATGTATAACACAGAAAGATGGAGTACTCTCTGTGTCACCTTGACACAGAGTCTTCTCACCTTGACACAGAGAGTACTCCATCTTTCTGCGTTATACCTCTGAGGATGCCAGTCACAGCTACTGGCGAAGCGTCAGGTTCTACAATGCCAAGACCACGGCCAAACAACCCGGAAAATTCTACAGCGA